>NW_023504779.1:0-30687 GCF_004664715.2 Peromyscus leucopus | reverse complement strand
ACTTCCAGCTACGGATGTTTCATAGAATTGAATGAATGATTTTAGTCTGAGTGTCCACAACCTAGCAGGGCTGAGCATTAAGGTATAGGCCAGAAGACAGAAGAAAAGCCCAGGGCTACATATAGGATGTATGTCATATTGCAGCTTTCTAACAGAGAAACTAACGGGCAGACCAGCTTACTAACAAGGTTAGCCCAGTGGCAGCTGGGCTGACAAGGGGTGGTTATCCACACCTCAGTTGGTTTTCAGTGTGAAAGCCAGTAGAGCAGCTCAGGAGGCCTGGTGGTGAAGGAGTGGACGAGCAGCATTTGTTTTTCCCACAGTGCCCTGATCTGCTAAGAATTGAAAAATGCTGAACCACTCTAGAGTGTGGCTAAGATCTCACGGCAGGCAGCTCATGCAAGGACATCTTCTTTCATGATGCTCTTTTATTTACTACTATGCAAGCAGCAACATCCCTAGCTTACCTTAGTCTGTGTAAGCAGCATCCCAAGTTGGCAGACTTGGGGGTGGCAGGAAGCAGTATTAGATGACACTAATTTACCCCTTCCCAATTAGCATGAGAGATAATTAGTGGCTCTGAATATAGACCTTACCTGGTTGTCCCAGACTCAGCTCACCTGGCCCACTTTGTGGCTCCCTTCTTTGGTGAGATCCTTGCACATGGAAGGATCTGATGCTGATGCCCTGTTTTTCCTCAGAGATCATAGAGAGACATGTCATTTTGAGGTGCTGAGTGATGTAAGAAAAAACATTTCAAACTCTCTAGAGCTCATCGTTTTATGTTTAAAATGAGGAAGAAATAATAAAAAACAATTTCACAAAGACATGATTTTGAGGCTGAACAAGTATTTTTTAATTTTAAAATGCAATGCAAATACAAAGATTAAAAAATGAAGAAGCAGTCTCTGCTATTTTCTGATGTGTGTAATTAGATAGTAATCATTCAATGACAGAAATTTCTTATTTGGATTTTGTTGTTCAAAAAAATAGATAATCTAAGTGATTGCAATTCATATTTTTCTTATGAAATTAAATTAAGTTGCTTATGAATGAAAGAGATGATGAAAGGAGATACCATGGGTTTAGGGAGAAACAGGGCCTAGGGAAGTTCCCAGGAATCCTCAAGGATGATCCCACCTTAGACTACTAGCATAGTCATCGAGAGGGTGCCTATACTGGTACCCCAGTAATCAGATCAAAAAAACACTAACTATCATCATAGAGCCTTTTTCCAGTAACTAATGGAAGCAGATGCAGAGATACACAGTCAAGCACCAGGCCGAGCTCCAGGAATCCAGTTGAAGAAAGAGAAGAAGGATTCTATGAGCAAGGGGCATCAAAATCATGATGAGGAAACCTACAGAGACAACCAAACCAAACTAGTGGAACTCATGAACCTTAGATCAACAGCTGTGGAGTTTTCATGGGACTGGATTAGGCCCTCTGCATAATTGAGACAGTTGTGTGGTTTGATCTGCTTAAGGGCCCCCCTAGCAGTAGGATCAGGATCCATCCCCATTGCATGAGCTGGCTTTTTGGAGCCCTCTACCTATGGTGGAATACCTTGAACATCCTTGATGCAGAGGGAGGGTCTTGGACTTTCCTCAACTGAATGTACCAGGCTCTGATGGCTACCCATGGGAGGACTTACCTTTTTGGAGGAGGGAATGGGAGAGTAGTGGGAGGGAAAGTTGGGGGGCAGGAGGAGAGAAGAGATGGGGATCTGTGGTTGGTACATTAAAATGAATTAAAAATTTCTTAATAAAGAATTAGGTTTCTTTGAATTAAAAAAATCTATACCCTACTAACAATATTTATTTCTTGAATTTAACCCAGTGCTGAAAAGAGCACCAGTGTGTGTTCAGTAGCATCTGGGAGACCATGGGCATCAGGGTCCCACATTTCTCTTCTGTGCTGTTCACTCTGAAACTACCAATTGAAGTCTTTTGTTTACATATATTCTCTGAACAATTTTTGTAAAGATGACCAAAACTCCATTTTTCCCTTAAACTCCAGAGCTTTATTGTAACTGGAGGTCCTTGCAGGATCCAACATGCTTGGCCACTCCTTATTGAAATGTTTTCTTAGCATGGCATCTGAAACATTGCACTCACTGATTTCCTTTACATTTAAAGAATTTCTCCTGAGTTCTTTTTGTTCATTCCTCAGGCTGCTCTCTGCCTGGTACCTTGGCATTTTTCCTTCCTTTGAGCATTTCGTAGCTAGGCAACCTCACACATCCAGGTTTTCCTACCTGGTCTGTACATGGTTATTCTGAAACCTCTTCTCTACTCACACCCAAATCTTAGCTGTGTTCTTGAAAAAAGCACTTATATGTCCCCAGATTACTAAACTTTCTGGTTCTTGAAATTGAGCCTATCATTCTTTTCCTTCCTATCTTGATTACCTATTAATGCATTGTTTTTTCCTCTGTGAATCGTTAACTAAAAACGCTGGATCGCATATTAAATAAAGTTCGTATAGCAGTTTGTGAGAGAAAGAATACATTATCTATTGAAACTGAAAGGTAAATTTAGATAGAAGTCTTAAGGCTCTCTGCACAAGCTTTCTAGAACCATCAACTCTGCTCTCTCTGAGTGCGTCCTCAGCTCATTGAGTTCTACATGTCGGTATGATCTAGAGAAACTTGATCACTACTCCACTGATCGTCCATTTGTTACATACTCCTACGTAATCATCACAGCCATGGAATTTCCTAGAATGTGTGTCCTGGACCCTGTGAATTGTAACTTGAGTTGAGTGAAACACATTGTCCCAATTCTCCGATAGTCATTCACCACTCTCCAAGCACTACTATCATAGCACAAGACACTTCTTTTCTTAAACAATCACATGAGCTTCTCATACAGCATCACCATCTACGCAATTTACTCAACACACTATACTACACACCTGCTGCGCGTCTTGTTCCTTGCTAGGTTTTCTTTCAGTCTCTATGAAGACTGGACCCCGTAACCCAGGTTACTCCATTTCAGTACTATTAATTGCAAAATTCCAAATAAACCAATAATTCTAAATTCCTTCACTTTTAATACTGTTTTAGAGAAAAGTGATAAAATCCCACACCATTCCATTCCATTTCTAATTGCTTGTTTGTTTGGTGGTGCTGGAACCTGAACCTAGCATCTCATGCATGCTGGGCAAATGCTGTAGCGTTGAGCTATTGTTGCAACCCCATTGCATTCTGCACGAATCATCCCTTTGTTCAGAGCATTTGAACAGAGTCCACCTTACTGGCCACTGGCCACTCCGTCACCTCAGCAGACCAACTGTTGTGCTGTCACAATATTTACTCACGGCCTCAAGGCACAGGAACAGCAGTGCAAAGACCCCAGGGGGTCAACCACTGAAGGTCGGCCGAGTGCTGGCAACACTGCAGGGCATAGAGAGAAGACCCAGGGCAGACGCTCCTGACTCACAGTGGAGTTGAAAAGCCCACAGTGAGATGAACGTATCCCAGATCAAAGTGTGTTTAATGTGCCGATGCTATGGAACCAAGGTGTTTAGCTGCACCTCACACTGTAAGACTGGCTGTTTACTGTTGTGGTCACATGACTGACTGGACACTGGTTCACTGCTCTGCCCAGAATCTCAACAGAGCACTGCACTGTATATTGCTCTTCTAGGAAAAGATAAAAATTCAAAATTCAAAGTCTGATTTCTACTAGAATTCAAAGCTACCTAGTTTTAGGCATCTGCTGGGTCTGCTGGAACATATTTCCCCTATATTACAGGGGGTAGAGGTGAGTGGGGGTGGGGAGACTGCACATCTAAGAGTCTGCCTCTGCCTCTTGAGTTTTTTTCTTATTCCTCTACACTTGACCCAGAGGTATACCCTATTTTAATCTGGAGCCTTATGGCAAACATTGAAATCAACATTTCTCAGTCATACAGTCTCTCTTCATGCGCACTTTGGCTCAGTCATTTGCTGTGGATATCGCTCTGTATATTGTGAATGTGTTGCTCTGATTGGTTAATAAATAAAATGCTGATTGGCCAGTAGCTAGGCAGGAAGTATATGCGGGACAAGTAGAGAAGAGAATTCTGGGAAGAGTCAGGAGTCGCCAGCCAGACACAGAGGAAGCAAGATGTGAAGGAAGAACTGAGAAAAGGTACCAAGCCACGTGGCTAAACATAAATAAGAATTATGGGTTAGTTTAAATGTAAAAGCTAGTCAGCAGTAGGCCTTAGCTAATGGCTGAGCAGTTTTAATTAATATAAGCCTCTGTGTGTTTACTTGGGTCCAAGCAGCTGCAGGACTGATGGGTGAGAGAGATTTGTCCTGACAATGGGTCAGGTGGGACACGGGAAAACTTCAGTTACAGTCATTGTTAAGACTATGAAGGTGTCCAAACAGCAAAAGGTCTGAGGACTTCTCATGTACAGAATGGGCTCCAAAGCCAGATCACTTCCCAGGCCAGCCACTTATCATCTGTGGGACTTTGGTAATTAATTCATTGTTCCAGGTTTCCTTTTCCTCATCTCTAAATTGAGCTAATAAGAGTACCTATAGCATGGGGCTTTTGCTTGTCAAATATTAAGCATTATATGCTCCCTTTCTGTTTGTTAAATAGGACAGACACATATGTTTATAAGAATATGAAACTGGCCAGGTGGTGGTGGCGCACACCTTTAATCCCAGCACTCGGGAGGCAGAGGCAGGCGGATTTTTGTGAGTTCAAGGCCAGCCTGGTCTACAGAGCGAGATCCAGGAAAGGCACAAAGCTACACAGAGAAACCCTGTCTTGAAAAACCAAAAAAAAAAAAAAAAAAAAAAAAAAAAAAGAATATGAAACTGAAGGAACGCAGAGTCCAAAGAACAAAAACAAGAAACTTCATCTCCATTTCATTTAAAAATAAAAACATACAAAGAACAAATATACAAAATCCACTGGACTTCTTCTCTATACTACAAAGAATGATTGCAAGTTGAAAGGAAAAAACATTAGCGCTAGCAGTACCTACATAAACCATCTAGGGATTAATTAACAACACATGCACAAGACTATACGATGAAAATTACAAATACTGCTGAGCGAAACTGAAGACGACCTAAATACACGGGAGATAGATATCCACATTCATGGATTAAAAGGCTTGAATTGTTAAGATGTTAAACGACCCCAATTGATCTAAAGATTCAATGCAAGCCCAGTCAAAATCCCAGCAGGTAATTTTGCAGAGATTGACAAGTTGATTCTAAAATTATCATGAAAACACATAGCCAAAGCAATCTGCAAAAGAGAATGAAATTGGAGAAGCTAAATTACACATTTTCAAAGACTTACTGTGAAACCATGGGAATCAAAATCAGACAAAGCGCCGGGCAGTGGTGGCACACACCTTTGAGGCAGAGCCAGGCGGATCGCTGTGAGTTCGAGGCCAGCCTGGGCTACCAAGTGAGTTCCAGGAAAGGTGCAAAGCTACGCAGAGAAACCCTGTCTCTAAAAACCAAAAAAAAAAAAAAAAAAAAAAAAAAAAAAAAAAATCAGACAAAGCATAAAGATAGAAATATAGATTAATAGAACTACACAGAGGCCAAAAATGACTCCCACATTCAGGGACAATTAGTTTCCTACAAAGAAGCTAATATAAGTTAGTGGGGGAAGGAAAGTCTCTTTTGTTTTGTTTGTTTTTCGAGACAGGTTTTCTCTGTGTCGCCCTGGCTGTTCTGGAACTCACTATGTAGATCAGGCTGGCCTCGAACTCACAGAGATCCACCTGTCTCTGCCTCCCGAGTGCTGGGATTAAACACATGCACGTGCCCATGGAAAGGAAATTCTTTAAGTAGATGGCGGTGGAAAAATAGCACATCCATTTGCAGAAGCTGCGCCCGGGCTCTGGCCCTTACCTTGGATCAATGTGACTAAAACACAAACTCAAAACTAGAAACTGTTCAGCAAAGACATTGTCAGAAAAATGAAAACACAAGGCACACCCTGGGAAGAAACAACTATAAAGAGCAGGGCATGGTAGCTTGTGATCCTAGAATCTGAGAGGCTAAGTCAGGCAAGAGGATTGCTAGGAACTTGAGTCTGGGTTATATACAGTGAGTTGCAGGACTCTTGGACTATAGAGTGAGACCCTGACTCATTCAGACCATGAAACAGCCTCATAACAAGCAGTGTGCACCTATAATCCCAACACTAAGGAGGCAAAGTGCAAGAATTGCCACTAGTCTGAGGTACCACAAGATCCTGCTCCAAAAAACAACATGCTTGCAAACATACACATGTGTCTATAAAGAGCTCTTATAAATTTTGTAATAAGATAAACAGCCCAAATAAAAATAGATACTGAACACAGATTTCACTGAACACAGATTTCACCATATGAACATATCATCATATGAAAAGATGCTCAGAGGGTCAGGGAGATGATTCAGTAGACAAAGGTGTTTGCTGCCAGGCCTGAGGACCTGAGTTCAATGCCCGGACCCCACATGTTGGAAGAGAGAACCACCTCCCAAAAGTTGTCCTCTGACCTCCATATGAGTGCTGTGGCACAACTCGACTCCTTCCCATGCACGCGCGCACGCGCGTGTGTGTGCACACACACACACACAATAAATAAGTGTAATCTTTAAGTTATTTTTTATGTTATATGTATGAGTGTTTTGCCTGTATGAATGTTTGTGCACCACATGTGTGCCTGGTGCCCACAGAGGCCAGAAAAGGGTGTCAGATCTGTTGGAACTAGAGTTACAGACAGTTGTGATCCACCAATAAATGTAATTTTTAAAGAAGCCCTGCAGGATTAGTCACTAGACAGCTGCCAATTAGAACCACGTTACCGCTCTACACTTAGTCAGCGGCTAAAGTTAGAGAAGACTAACAGACCAAATGGCGGTGGAGATGCGGGACTCTTCCCCATATTGCTAGTCGGAATACAGAATCGGAAAGCCATCTGAAAAATATTGGGCAGTTCCTTACAAACATGCTCATCCATATGATGTGGTAACATTTTTCAGCAGCATTTACTCAAAAGAAATAAAAAATATCCACATAAACAGCTAAATATAAATGTTCTCAGGAACCCCAAACTGGTAATAGCTTAATAACTGGGAATCACTAAAACAAACTGTGGCACACCCAACAGTATACTTCTCCTCGGTGAGAGGAACAGATGGCCAGACGTGGAAGAACACAGAGGAATCTCATAAAGGCAACAGTAGCAAGCTAAAGAAAAAAGGCAGATGCAAAAGAGCTCATACCATGACATTCCAAAACCATGGCAGCAGAAACAAGACGGGGGTGGGTGGGGGACGGGACACCTGTGGAGAAGGGTCTAGGGAAAGAAGCTGAGCGATAGAAGCTGAGAAAGAGGTTAATGGGGGGGTGGTGGTGGTAAACAACTTCCTATAGGTGAAAGGTGAAGGCTCAAAGGAGGAAGCTGCTAAAACTTAGAATAAGCACACATTCTTCATGAAGTTGACATACAAGAAGCCTGTGCTGGCTTTGCTGCCGTGCCTCAAGTGCCAATGTCACGGGCGCAGTGTGTGAGGCGGGTAGTTGCCACACAGGGCGCTGGCGGTCAGGTCTAGCAGCGCCTCTGTTGCAGGCATCCACTGGGCCTCTCAGGTGTGAGTGTGGCGAGGGAGGGGAGTGGGGGCTGGTATGGTAGAACGCCGCCGTGCTGAGAGAAATTGGAAGTGACAGAAAGCTAAGACTCTGACCCACATGCGTGAGTTCTACCACTTAGATTTGGAAAGCGGGGGAGGTCGATGCCAAGGTCTGAACCTATTCACCCTGGGATCCTTGGACTTTTGTAGCATGTAGACGGTGACATTCTGTTGGGACCAACTTACACTATGAGTGCTGAGTGACATGAGGTCACACACTGTAGCGGGCCTGGCAGGGTGGCCACCTCAGCATAAACAGCTTAGGGCAGAAATGGTTCCCAAGATAAGGTAATTTGCTAGCGGGGCCCAGAAAATGTTGCTATGCTCACAGTGAAATATTACAGCGAAAGGATCGAGATCAGGGCATAAGGGAAAAGCAGAGAAATAGCTGTCTCTGCTGTTCTTAAGAGACGGGTCTTACTTCTCGAGATGAGATAAGTACAAAGATAAAGGTTTTAGTGAATGATGGTCAACAAAGGTGTTGAACATTAGGCTCTAGGCCATGTTAAGAGATGATATATGATTATTAAGTAATTTTCATGATCACATAAAAGTATGAAGAAATTATGCCTTATTGGTTTTGTACCATTACTGTTTGGTTATAAAATAGTATCTGACTGGCCTCAAGCGGCGGCCTACGGTTCTCCTAGACACACTAAAAAAAGAATCGATATGCTTCTTGTGGCCTAAGTGTGTTGGTGTCCTGGCTGCCAAGACTTTTCCGGGGTTCGCTCAGGCAAGACACAGCTCTCGGCAGGATACATTGAGGGTTAGACCATCTCCAACTATGTCTGTTGAATGATTCGAATGTGATGTAGACAGTGGTATTGGGATAGTGAATCGCTGCTTAATTTATACACTCCTGCACAGAACACTGTCAAGATATTTTTCATTAGGTAATTTGATAATTGACTTGACCTAAACTACTACTAAAAGTTGCTATGTTCTCTTTGCGATGTTTCTCTGATTTTCCAACTGTATATGTTAATCTTTGTCCTCTGATCTTCTTTAATCGCACAATAAACACAATGAAATTGGAATAGAAAAAAATGGATTTATGTTATAAAAAATAAAGAACAAAATATAAATGTAAGCGAAGTACAAGAAAGAAAATTAAGAAACACATAAAAGGAGAATGATTATGAAAAGTGAATTGATTAGTATTTTACAAAAAGAAGGTAAAATAAAGTTTCTGAAGAAATAAAAGCCCCACACTAATATAAAAAAGAACTGAACTTTTGTAACGCTACCACCAACTAAACATCCCCGAACATAAGGGTGCTAGGGGACAAACAGTGGTCCAATAGGTGACCTTACAAAGCCACATACACTATGTACCTGAGACACACATGTCGGCTCTGGGAGAGTTGTTCTGAGGGGAAGCACACATTGACCAGCTATCTTCGCCGTGCAATGGGCTTCCCGCACTATGTCCCAAGTTCAGCCTGAAATGACTTATCAATGCAGGACTCTATTATCTTGCGAACAACCTTTATTGCTGTCGTAGGAATATGAGGTTGGGTAACATGAGCAGCAAGTGGACAGAGATAGGCTGGACCGGTGTCTCTGTAATTAGGATAGCATCATGCGAGTGACACACAGAGAGTGAGAGAGATCCTAAACACATGCAGAGTTAACAGCATGGAGGGGCTAGTGTGAGATGATTTGGACACAGGGCGCGTATCTTCTCTCGATAAGGAGAGTTTGAGCGATTTTAACATCATCTCCGCGAAAGAAGCTCTCCAGCGAAGCACCAGTCCTCTCAAGAGGTACCTCCACCGGGTTTGTTCTTAGTAGCATACCTGCCATTAAGTACTGCTGGTCATGAGATGTGTTTTTATGAGGGGTTTTCATTCATTTGGTGATTCTTAGCATGAATTCTCTGGGTCTCCTACGGGGGCCGAGGCCGTGCCCGGGAGCGCAGTGGTGCGATACTATTGTATCAGTTTCGTGATTGCGGCGTAAATATCTATTATTGCGCTAGTCATGTGCTAAACAGGCTCTCTCTTTGGCCAACATTCCAAATATAGTAGTCTCACAAATTGCCAAACAATTTAATTCACTTGGAGACTTTCGGCTCCAAAGCTGAGGTCTGGAATCCCCTTCCCACCCTCCTTTTACCAAGACCCTTAAGGCTTCTTAATTGAGTGCTGAGGGAGAGTGCAAGTTCTCCGCTAGCCTATAAATGTGGACATAGACTTGACCACTGGAAGGTGAAAGGGCACTAGGTCACAGGGCATACCGCGCACTTACTCGATATGGCACGCAGACAGTAATTTGGTTCAATTATCTGTTGCTATCGGTTTCCCAAGGATGGAAGATTGTTTTGGGCTTGAAGTCTTTTGGGGATATTTCCTATGGTAAGATCACCAAGGAGATTGTTTATTCTCTGCTAGCATTTCCAGTAGTTTGTTCACTTTCACTCCGTAGAATCCTGTAACTACACATCACGGGGAACGTACTCGAGTTACGGTTATGATGGCCTATGTGTCTTGAACCCTTTCCACTAGTATGGGAGCAGAAGAGACGGCCCTTCGGCTAATGGAGACATATCCACCCATGACAGAGGAGCACTGGTTATATACTGTAGTAACCAGCACATGGTCAGGAAGTATTTACTGTGAGAAGTCCATTTAATGGCTTTTGCGTGGGAAAAAAGATGAATGCTGGATGGGGCCAAGCTCAACTAAGAGAGAGAGAGTGACCGGGTTTAGGACGCACTGGAGTGGAAGGATCTGTAACAGGGTTAGGCATGTTGTTTCATTTCTTCACAATAAGCCCTTTCCCTTTCCCTAAACTCATTGGCTCCTTTCATTTTCCTGCGAATACAGTGCCCAGGTCCGTGTCTTTAGCTTGATAATCGTGCCGTGCCAGGCCTCCAGCATATATATTCTTTAGAGGTATTGATAACAGTTTATATACATGGCACTTATGATTTTAGGGATAGCTGTGCATCAGAGTGACCTTAGAGATGGGTCTCCTCTTGAATCTCTGAGGATTATAAGGGAAAACCAGTGACCTATAATTCGTTACTACTGAGACATCCGTTAAAGACCACACTACCAGGTTGACTAGTGAAATAATACCATCCAGAGGAGTCGTGGTACGAGCTGACCTTGAGACCCGTCACAGCCAGATGTGGTGGTAGCATAACCCAGCTAGAGTCGTCTGCCGAGATTCCACAGATGAAGTGATCGAACAGAGTCGCCTGGCAGAGGTTTAGTTTCAGATTTTCCTCTGCCGTCACATAAAACAGGTCTCCCAAGGTGCCTGGCACTCTTGCATGCCTACTAGGGCTTGTGTGATTTAATGCTACAGAGAACGACTACACCTACCCGTCACCTCGACCAGGGACTTGTGCACAGGGGGAGAGCGGAGTAGAATTAGCGTCATCTGTTCCTTTATGTGATCTTAATGAGTGTTCCACACGATCAGGCTTTCACCGAGAGACACGCTCTAGGGCAATAACATACGATCTAAGCGCGAGAGGTGGTGGCGCTGGGTCCGTGGAACACGCCGGAAGACAGAGGTCTGGTAGGTAAAAAAGGCGCTAACTAGCCTGTAAATCTATCTTACGGTGATGGGGCAACATTTGCTGGTCATCGGGACCATTCCGAGAGGCGAGGCGCCCCAACTCGCCATGGAATGTACCAGGCCCCTTACATATATCTGCCTTCTATCGTTCTTAGCCATTTGTGGTACCGCGTAGAAGCCTGCTCCGGAGGTCCAGGGTCCTTGGGCCGTGTGTTTACCTGCTGTAGCTCCAGAGCACAGAGGAAATGGTGCTTTCTGGGCAGAATAGCAAAGCTGTGTGGGCTTATATTCTATCCACCATTACCACTCATGCTACGTGAGCCGACTTGCGCCTGCTCCTTGCGGAACGATAGCATATAGCTAGGAGGTGGTTTTCACAGTGGAGGACTGTACAGGAGCCCGGCACGAGTGCTCTAATAATAACGTGTGGACCAACACCTACGGCCACAGTGCCCATTCTCACTTTCTAGGTCAAGTTTCTTTTTAATTTTATTTAATTTAATCTTATCCACCTATTATTCCTTACATCTCCTAATCTAGTACGTTCTAGTGTATTTTGATGAGGCGGTATGTAAGTTGTGACGCCCCATGTGTCTATTTGGGTTACCTCTCCTTGGTCTTAGAAGAGATTGCCCGTGTTAGCGTTTTGGGGGAGTGTCGCCGGTTAGCAGTTACTAGGGCTGTACTATATGAGTGCGGACTGAGCAGACACGCAAGTCTAAACGCATACAGTCAATTCTGATGCTGTGGTATAGGGAATTTCTTTTCGTAACTAGAAGACAACTAAGCGGCGGGCTGAGCTCTACTCCCACTTTCACTCATGATGCTCTTTACATTCTGGGCCGCCAGGGGGTCTGACGCTCAGAATCCAGATTCGAACATCTGTCTCGTTTGTTTTGGCATTCATTTTTATCCCGATACTGTTTTTATCTCTTGCAGAGAGTTATCTCTGAAGAGTGGTACGATCATAACCCTATTCAATTATATTACTGGCGACTAGTGCATACTGTAAAATACATACTACACCATTCCATATTCACGGACGGACTGACGACATCACCTTCGTGGGTACGCATCCTTCGCTTTATAGGCTAATACCCTTGTATCTATTGCCTATACTAATCATCTTCTAACTTTGAGAATTCCCTTGGGAAAAATCACATAGGGAGCACTTATGCAAATACCACATGTGGGTTAGTACCCAATGTCTCCATGTGCCAGGCACGAGCCTTACCATCTTTCTCGAGTACAGAGACCAGCTATTCACGACGTGAATGAGTTTCGCTGCCGATCTCTCTGTCATCCCATGGCACGGGCAGACCGGACACATGAGAAAGTTCCCTGTGGGGAAAGGTCCAATGGGCTTCAAGGACTGCGTGTGGGGGGTACTGGCCAGACAGTGAAGGTCAGACACGTCCACCTGGCACCAATTGAGGAGACCGACGGCTCCTGGGACCTGGGAGAGGGTGTAGAAACGTCAGGGCACCGATACTGAGGCTAGCAAGAGCACCTGCCAGTACAACCAACGTCACCCGAGGGATCACAGATCTCCCAGAGCCACATAACGGAGTTGCAGTGGGAGCGGGGAGAGCTAACCGGTGCCGGTCAGCCCCATTGTACACCCCAATCGGCTGAGAGGGCCAGCACATCACGGGATAGGAAGGTTGATCGCCCTGAATGGCTTCTGCTGGACAAAACGAACACAACTTAGCCTAAAACCTAGAGTAGACGTCTGAGAGCGAGATTGCAGATGACCCTTGTGTGATTATGAAGAGGTAGAACTTATAAGGTTTTCCTGAGGATGCAACTGTGAAGCCATCATGAAGATGGCCCCTGGTTCCTTTGCCAATAACATATACAGCACAACGGTCAGATGAGTAGTTCTAAGACACCATGATCAATGAACCACATTTCAACTCCAAATGACATCACAGGATGCACAGACGCGACAATAGCATGTAATCTACTAGTGGCAGACAGGACAAGAACCGTAGATGTCCACTGGCGATGTAAGAAGTGTAGCCAGTGGATACATATGAGACAACACACTACCACGCACATGACATAACACCAGGTCGACACAGTATAGATAAGGCGACAACACTCAGGCTTCTGGCGAGCTGGACTCACTACACAGGATACAGATATAGTCATCCACAACATTGCTCTTATGGTGCGCGGAGTACTTTGATCTTCCCTAACTATCTTCAAAGAGCAGTTTGCATTTGGTGAGGGTAAACTTGTTTCTTTATCTTCGCCGGGATTCGCCTTAATCATCTTAATTACTGTAAGTGCCTGCATCGTGAGGTATTCTTTATTTTTTGCTGACAAAGTGAGGATGAATTGGCGACGCGTTTCTCCTATCACACAGGGTAATCTCTTTAAATAGCCTGGAACTCTTTATGTTACCACACATTAATCTTCTGTATCACTCTCTATGCCTCACCTTTAGATTTTAAGGTTCTAATAGCGGAGACACTCATCAATTAAGAAGATCAAATAACCATGGAAAAAAAGTTTAAAATTCTCGGAGAAATTATGTTAAGAGCATTACAGATAGTAAGATTCAGGGAACAAGGAGCAAAGGAATCACTGGCTCAAGAAGTAGGAAGCAATATAGGCCTCCAGTCAGGAGTTCACGCAGAAGTGAACCCACGACTCTTAGGGAGAGATAACTGCCATTAAAAATATATCTATAATCTAAGCTCAGGGCAACAGGGATAATTCCAAGCCAAGCGTCTCTATCCGTGTCCTCTCAGAATTTCTAAAGTAAGGTTCCGAGATTGCTCCCACACAGAGATTTCAGTGCTTTCAATTGGTAACACAACTAGAAAATATTCCTCCATTGAGTGAGTGGCTACGATGTTAGAGAGGGACATACCTGACCAGTTTTACCCTTGCATGAGTTCCACTGAGCGGCTAGTGGTCCATCTGTTGGGCAGAATGAGCGCTGACGAGAGCTTGAAGTAGCCAGGAGGTGCACGTCGGCAGGGCAGATCGCCGATTAGGACTGTCTCTGTGTGACTGAGGAGGTCGGCCTCGTTGTCTGACCCTTGACAGTCATTTTCTCGTTGGAGACTCACACAACACCCTGGGAGAGGACTGGGGAGCCCGCGCGGCTCAACTGTTATTCCTCGCGGTTTCTCTCTCTGTGGAGTAATATTTTATTATAGGTACACATGCAGACAAATGACAAGTATGCTATAATGGCGTCGCTCCACGATCTCACGCCCTGGAGGTCGGGTGGAGGGTGGTTTTGCACCCCCTTGCTATTCGGGGATGCGACCCGCTTACAGGGGAGTTCAGAGGACATCATTGGCGCCACACTGCACGCCCTGTGTTATGCGTCTTAAGTACACAGCGAGTCCCTGTTTGATTCTGGGGTGAAGGAAAGATGGGGACGAGAGGATCGACAAAGACACATTTGAAAAGCATCGAAGTATTGTTTGGGAGTAAGTGCACGCGTTGGGGCTTGCTGGCGGATTGTATTTCATAGTATGCGACATGAGCCTCTACGATTTAAAAGCAGCATACAACAAAAACTGACCAGAAAGAAAACACAGAATGACTGGAAGAAGAGGCATCACAGGGACAGAGATTTTTTTTGCGGCCCACTCCGATGCTTCTGGCCCTAACAATCTATAGAATATACTTGACCGAAGAACCCTATGTGTGTAGTGTTTGCTCGTAAATTATAGAAAGAAAAGCTGCACAAAGAATAGTGTACCAGGATGATCAACTAATTTAGAGTATATCACTAGACCAAGACGTTGTTCATCGGCATTAGAGTATCACCTAACTCCCAATGTAATGATTTAGCACCAATATACATAACCAATGAACGTTAACTGGTGCATTCTATATAGGTTTTATTTGATGTCTTAGTAAGGGAGTGCTGAGTGTCGGCTATGTGATTGGTGTAGGGTTTGTTTTGTGTGTGGCATCGTCTCAGGTGGGCTGAATTCGGATCACATCGTTCAGTTTCCTCGTCATCAATTTCTGTTTCCTTTTTTAATTCGTTTGGAATCAGACGTGCCTAGACATTTAGAGAGAAATAACGTCTATAGTAGGAATTACACTATCCACCACTAAATCATCGACAAGCCACGCAACATGCAAAAGATTAAGGCAAAGGAACATATTTCTTTAGTCCACACTAATATGAATATGACCACAAATGCACCGGATAACAATTCATTTGAACACCCCTTAAGTAAGTAACGGTTATTCACACCACGTCACATACCTCTGCCAGACGAATCGAACAGGAGGGGCAAATAAAAACCAATAGGGATCTTAGAGATTTAAAACATTAGGTAATTCGCTCCACATCCCAGCTGTTTGATTGGTGCACGGTGTTCTTGGCTGGAGGGGAAGGTAATGTTTAATCACAGTGAGGACCATCATCTGCTCCCTCAGATGCTGCTGGGAAAGAAAGAGAAGGCAGAAGAAGGAGCTAAGTCCACCAACAGTGACCGTTCCTTGAACTCCTCCTTCACCTGTCGCTTGCCTTCCTAAAGTTTTAGCCTCGCCCCAAGAGTGGTTTAGGATTCAAAACCACAACAACTACTGAATGCTTCCATGGAAAACCAAAATAAATAACATCGCTAAGACAGAAATGAGAGGGCTTGAGGAAAATAGGCAGCCTGCACAAAAGGACAGATTCGTTTAACGCCCTTGGCTGAGGAGGAGAGGAGGACGAGATGAAAAGGGGGTGTGTCCACGAGCAGTCTAGCTCCTCTTTGAAGTACATTATACTTCATATGTGTCTGCTGTGAATTGTCTCAATGTCCCCAACGGTTAAACTAAAATGGGACGTGCAGTTTCAGTGCGTCTAATAGCTCTTTGGTAGCAGACCTGTTCTTGTCCTGTGATACAGTATGCCCATCCCATGCCTTGGAGGGAGAGACGTCTAAGACTCCATCGTGATTCTGCTAACCAGAGGGGTGGTGGTGCACACCTTTAAAAAAAACCCAGCACCTCGGGAGGCGAGGCAGGCGGATTCGGTGCAAGTTGCGGCCACCTGGTCTGCAGAGTGGAGTTCCAGGGACAGTCCGAGGCTAACGAAAGACCCTACTCTTAACAACAAAAAAGAAAACCTAAACATCGAACGACTGGCCAACCTTATTAAGCGCTTGGTGGAGTGAAAGAGTCTTTGGTCCTAAACATAAGAAGAACAGATATACACTATGGGGATACTATATAAGTGTCTTTCTATATTGTGCTCACTTCCCAGGTCTTTCTTCACGCTCAACAGGTTGGATAAAGATGTAATCGAGACTAGCAGACTGCATAGCATCATTAAAATAGCGGTGGTAGGAGTAAACATGATCATAAGGGTTTCCTGATAAAGAATAGAGAATAGCGTGTGTTGGGGAGAGCTTTTTATTTTAACATCGTGCCGGAAGCTCCTCTCAAGATGGTATTCCTCCATGGATCCGATTGGCCACTCTCACTTATTTTATTGTTTTAACCATGTCCATTTTTCCTTTCCAGATGGTCAGAAGCATTTAAAACAACTCCAATTTCCTGACAAAGATACAAATTTCTGTAGAATTACAAAACCTCTGACTTTGGAAGACACAATTCCAGTTTCTCATTGCTTGAATAGGAGAAGAAAAGGAGAGGGAAGAAGCGAACAGGAAGAGGAGGGGGAAGAGGGGGAATGGGAAAAATGGAGGAAGGGAAGAGAAAAAGGAGGGAGAGGAGAGAGGGAGAAAAAAGGAGTAGAGGTATGGAGAGGAGGGCGCAGGAAGAAAGGGAAGAGGAGGCACGAGAGGAGGAGGAGAAAGCAGAAAGAGGAGGGAGAGGTAGGGGGAGGAGCACACGTGGTCGGCCGAAGGTGCTCCAAAAACTCTCTAAGTGGTTGTGATTTTTACTTTTCAATCTGGGGTTACCTTCCAGTCTCTTATGGATGCCCTGGCTTCCTTATCCTCGGTAGTTTCGCTCCGCTGGACTAAGTTTTGGACTCTAAGAGCACCTAAAGTCTTCTACTCGAGTTTACGACATGAGATAGAAAGCAGGTCCTTGCCTGCGCAGGAATAAAAGAATGGATTCTTTCCTTAATCTGGGATTTTTGCTCTGTCGAGGTCTGTGCTGATAAGTCAGAAAGTGAGTTGACTCACTCTTTAGGTCTATAAAGAAAATATAAAACCCCCACTGTTCTCCCAATAATCTAGAAAATCTTAGCTTGTCACCTAGGGACAAGACCCAGCGTAACACAAGCCATTACACACACTATGAAAAACATGAGAGATGGGAGGACAAAAGTGGTCGTGCTTTCGATTTGACTACTATACGCTAGGCTAAAACAAGCCCAGGGAGCCTCGTACGAGACAACACCACATCTAAGACACACACAGCACACCACCCTTTATCCTTGTGAAGCCTACCAAGTGTAGGTAGGAACGAAGGGAATGACTCCTCATAAAGTGTTCCCTGAGCTTTCCACCCATGGGCAATATTACAATATCTGGTTTATTTAATCATGGTGCGGATTAGCTAAAACACTACTTTTCTCTCGTTAAGGTCGGCTAGAAACTCGATAAATCATTACATTGCAATCATTTATCTTCTACACTTGTAGATTTCATTCATCATTCACAAAGCAACTCACTGAAGACATTGTAAGCATTCGAGAGTGCAAGAGGTTAAAGAAGAATGGAAAAAATTCGGCAAAGAAAGTTGATAAAAGTCCAGCCGTGACACATACGGCGCTGCTTCAACCATCACTTCGTGCAGGTTCTGACCACGTGGCTTAGTTTCATTTTTCTCGTCTTCTTTGTTCGTATTGCTTCTAGTTTTCGTTCTAATGGAAATACAAGAGGGGTGACACACGTACGACTATATGGGCCACAAGCTTCTTCGTGAGGTACGAAATTGTGTGTAGCCTGGATGCTCAGCAATTCAGGAAGAGACGAAGAGGTAGTATTTTCGCTTTACCCATATCTCCACTAACGAGTGTTTGAGCTTTATTTCTGGCGGTTCTATGAGAGCAAATGGGCTAACCCATGAGCGCGACACTTGCATGCTGAATAGGGATAGGACCCGCAGGTGTTCTAGGATGCACTGAGTAGCTGCACAGGACACCCTATACTGACAGGTATGTGATTAACAATCACATTTCTCATTTCTCCTTAATTTCACGCACACAACTATATATATCTCTCAGGATAACTTTAATTGGCGAAGGGAGCATGACGCGTGTCGGAACGTCCAGCTTCCCTGTGACTCTATGGGTGAGTCTCACGGAGAGGATTAGAGCGTTGTATACGCCTCTGGAGCACGCTCAATGACGCTGACTGGGTATACAAGTTAAGCTACACTATCCTTAAGTTGTTCTCCATTAATGCCTTGGCTCAGAGGCAGCTGCACATTAGGCCTCATCAACTGGCACGCATTGCACATTAAGCCCTGCGTTCAGAAGAGAGAGAACGTAATCCGACTGAGTGATTTAGTTAGAGAAAGACATGTACGATGGTCAACCAGCACACCAAACTACACACTCATAAACCGTGCCAAACAGAACCACATGACCTAAGGGCGAGATGGAGCCGAAAATCTTCAGTGCCAAACGGACCATACCTTCTGCGCTATACACCACTCGAAGTGTCCTCTCATTGATGATCTATCAGCACCCCTCGCGGGTATCACAGATATTCGAACACAGTTTAGACACTCTGGAGCGGGTAATGGAGCTATCTGAATTAAGTGCTGTAACTTATAAGACCTTTTATAGATACGACCTTACTCTAGTCTCAGGAGACCTCGCGGGCAGTATTATATTATGGATTGATTTTTGAGGAAATTATCATGGACCATTTGAAAACATAACTAAAAATTTTGAGCAATTGGCGCCATGGAATATACTGATAATGGGTTTTTATCTTTTTGGTTTATTTTGTGTGGCTCTGATATACAAAAACCTGTCAGGAACTAGAAAACAGAATTGCTGGAATTGGGTTTTTGGCACTTTGTAGTTGGCTTTTTTAGCGCGGGAATCTTTGGAAATGGATCCCAGGTAGGCATGCAGTGCATTTTGGCAGCTAAAATTCTTCAGCTCTGACTTGGATTCTTGGGGTCCCACGAGTATTAGGTGATTTCCATAGTGTTCATCGAATAGGTTGAGTCAAAGTGGATGAGAAGCGAGTAAAAAGTATATGCGTTGCGAGCTTTAGTGTCTCATCTCTCTAGATTTCTATTGACCACGCTATTGTACGGTGACTGTTCAAAATTTAGCACTCATCTATAGTTTGATAAATTAGCATCGTACACCTTTCAGGTTGCTGTATGATGATTTTTCTGAAAAACAATCCGCATAGTAATTACTAGAAGAACAGGGCACGCATTAAAGAACAGCCTCTCTCAATAAGTTTTGTTAATACTTCACACTGTTTCCTAAATAAGCCTCTTTAAGTTGCGCCATTAGGATATGATCGTCAGGGAGGTCTGCACGATTCCTACTGTTTGCACTTTATTTCTTATTTAAGGTGTGATATGCTAATCCGGTTTATTACAATAGAGTGGCTGCGTGGGCCTGCTCTACCTATAAGTATTCTTGGTTACCAACGGTTCCTAATTAGAGACTGCCGGTGAGTCCTTTTTTTGATCATGTACAACAACTCATCATCACCATGCAGGACTTCTGCCCTCAGTAGCCTTCTGCTAATTGGACATTTTAGAACAATTGGGAGTTCTTCAGAAACTTCGGAGGACGGGCTGAAGTAGTTCGAATGGCACTCACCGAATTACTCCGTGCATGTGTGACTAACAAGGTTGTTTTGTGTGTGTGGTGAGAAATGAGCTAGATGTGCTTGGTGGTGTGTCGATTTTCGCCTGATAAGTATGTGTGAGGTTTAGATTGTGTAAGGTAGCACTTGCGATTTAGTTCTGCGTAAGAAATAGACAAGAATTAGAATGAAAGTAAATAAAAGTACTCAGTGTAATACGATAGGGAGATGGAAAGGACAAAGGAGGGAGGTCATTTGCTGGTAGGTTGGTTCGGCTTGAATCCAGTGGAGTGGGCCGTGATGGGCCAATCTGTGGGGCTCATTGTTTCTTGCTGCGTGGGGGGCACGGCTCACACACTGTGGGTGAAGGCCCCTTATCCCGCCTCTCGGGTTAGGGCGGTCTCCAAGGTTTGGTGGATGTATAGCATAGAGCCTCGCAGATGGGGGCTGTGAGGGGTATCTCGAGCGTAACATCGGCAAGTCCTCCTGCCATTCTCTGCCGTTTTCACTTTGGTTTATGCTCCGAGGGTTCTGTTACTTGGTGGATTATCCGCTTGAATTCATTGTCGTTGGGCGCTCGATCTCGCTATGTACGTGTGGGCCGATGTCGTCCACGTATCTCGCTTCACCCACGTAAGTGGAGACTTTCCACAGATCGGATTGTATGGATGTTCGCACCATTGTCCTCGTCCGCTCCCTACGTGCCCTTCACATCGAATCACACTCTTGACACTAGCTCGACACACGAAAAGCAGAACAGCCACGAACTTCCCCACAGGGAACATTTTCTCATCTGTCTCACTGTCTCGGTGCTTGGGGAAGCAGAGTACTTAGAGGTTGTGACCTATTCCTGGCCTACGACTATTGTCGTCAGTCTCACGTACATCATTCTCTGCTGATGCATTGGAATTCGATTCATTTTTTTTCTTCTTCGTATGTGCTCTTTTGGGTTAGTGTCTAGTTCTAAGTAGGGACAGAAGTGGGGTACAAGACAGCGTGTATGGGTATGGTCTCATATTTTTAGAAGTTGCCGATAGGGAGCGCGACGGGGTGTTAATATTGTGGTGGATGGTATGGGCTTTAAGTGGTTTAGGCTATCTATCAGTGGAAGTAGTTAGTCTATTATTTTCCATCAAGAGATAAATGGCTCAGAAAGAAAACATGAAAATAAGAGCACAAGAGCACGCAGATATAGAACATCAATAAAGCTGTTCTTATGTTAACTTTGTTCCTGCTTCGGTGGGTGACGGGGAGGTTATGTTCTCTATATGCCTCATATAAATGGCTAGTGGGGTAATCTCCATACAAAGACCCATTTTGATTTGTTCAAGATGTTTGGGACTCGAGGGGAGGGAGATAGGATCTAATAGCAAAAGAAGGAGAGCACAAGGGCGCTGAATTGCATGGGGCGAAGAAATAATAAAAGTGCCTGTACATCATTACACTTCTTAAAGAGCCTAGACGCATAGACTATATAGCGTATTTTAGGCTGTTACCCAGTTGAATTGTAACTTGTTTCATTCTGGTCATAAAGAGAACCTTCTGTTGTTTCTCATATCCTAAGCATTATTTTCAGTTCAGTTTCCGCAGTGTGGGGAGAGCACTATAAATCTAGCAATACAGAGATCAAGTAATTGGTCATCTCACTCTCCAATGTGGTGGATTGTGCCTCTTTGGGTCACAGGACAACATAAATAGTCCCTCCTCTCCTCCTCCACCACGAAATGAGCAGAGAGCCGCATCTTACCTGTCTGGTGGGGATAATAGATCGCACATCTGTGAAGTGTATCGATGCTCTTGAGGAATCATCACATGAGGCTTCTCAATTAGGTACATGACCAGATAGGGAGAGAACTGGCACGGAACGTTTTGGAAGAGCGCATTCTCCGGGTCTGCATTGTGAGGGATAAATGCCAGGAGAAAGGAATGCAGGTAGTGTATCCATACATACAATGAGGATAAGTGGATTTATTAGGGTCGGCGGATAAAACTGTGTAAACTCTTAAGAATAATCAAGGCGGGTACAGGAGAAAAGGACCACCGGGCCAGAGGTGGGAAATCGTCTCTCGCAATGGGAAGGACGACGGAGAGATATATGAGATGAAGTGCTATCCGTGATGCTCGTCGTACGTCTCAGGAAACATGGAGGTTGACCACAATACAAGCAGGCTCGCCCAGGAAAGGGCTCCACCCTTGCGAGCCGAAGAGGGGACATTGCTCGACCGGCAAATGACATGCCCGCTGGCCTCCAGTCAAGGAGACTTATCTCTCTGCAGTAGTCCTAAGCTATACGGGACGGACGCGCCACTTGGAATATGTTATGTCTCAGGGGAGGCAGAGGTGGTTGGCAGATAGGAGAAGCCAGATCAATTTCTGTCCACTATCGTGATTCGTAGTAGCCTCTGATTACTTTACCATCCTGGTTGGTTGTGTCCAGGCAGCTACGCTGTGGGTCTGGAAGTCCAGTGGGATCGTGGCGTCTAGTCGTTAGTACGCACCGTGTGTACGACAGCTCTCTTGGGCCTGTACCGCCCTCCGGTGGGGCGTCGAAGACGCAGCCTTCCGACAGACCTTCCCCGCGGTCTCCGAGGCCTACTGGCCCTCCATCCAGTGGACTTTATCTCCCCGAGAGAGCATATCGGATGCAGGCCGGACCTGTAGAACGAGCCGCCCGGGTGGGACTGGAGCCGGTCCAGGTACGTATTTCTGCCATCATTACTGAGGCGCAGGCAGAGGCAGCGCGCGGTAAGACTTTGGATGCAGAAGCTGTTTCCTAGAAGGTGGGCGCGCTGTGGACCTCAATAAACTGCCTATACACTTGTCGTTATGTCCTTTTCCCTGGTCACAAGCTGCTAGATAAGCGGGGATAGTATACCCTACGCTGGAGGTGGTGGTCACTTTCGCTCACATAATTAGGAGAACAGGATCGTTGGCCCGTCGGAAGCTGGTGAGCGTTAACGTGCACGGACCGAGAGAGAGGAGTGGAGGAGGAGGCTGAGGAAAGCAAGGAAGATCTTGGGAACGAAGGTTGAGTCGGTTGTCGGAGAAGTGATATGAGAGGAGGAATGCAAAGCCAGGTATGGGCATGCAAAACGCTACTCTTTGGAAAAAGGTCGCGCCTTTCGTTCCCTTCTACTTACTGCATTGATTGGAGCAGGGATTCAATGTACAATGTGTCGAAGTCGTATGTATTCCAACCGAACTAATATTCTACATCATTCTATAGGGAAGACAAATCAATCATATCATTTGCTTTACATGACACTTCTTTAATAGAATATAAACACAAGCCTTCTCGTACCAACTATCTATACATACCCTTATTATTATATAAGTTATTATTAAATATCGTGAGGCAGAGCTTGCGTATCACGATTATCTGATATAATTTATGCACAGTCATATTGTAGAGATGACTATATCATTTATTTGAGGTTATTTTGTAGGGAAAAAATTTGGTGGAATGAGTTAGGTGAAAATGTGTTTATATGTAATGGTACATATACACGACACACTTGGTACAGTGTCTTTCTGTTGGGGTTACTTAATATGTATCTTGCATTTAGTACTTTTCTATTTGCTATTCAGCCATCTCATAAGACTTCCCACCATAAAAGTGCAAGTAAATGGAGGTAAAAATCACATTGTTTCTACCGTCATAAATGAGGCAACTTGGAATATTATTCATTGTGTGAGTTGTTTTGGGCGATGATATTAAATAGAATTAATCTTGAGAGATGAAATTTAAAAAGATAAGGGAAGATAATGATCGTTGCAGGCTAATATGTAATATCCATAATTGCAGATAACCATAAAATAAATACTAATAATACCACATATAAGGGAGTTTGCATATTGGTAGTGAGATGTCACGAGATAGGGGAACACTTATATAGCACTTGAGCTAGATCATTGTAATAGGTGAGTATCGTACTAGTCTTCTCAGCTCATATCGTCTCTCAACTTATTATTATGGGAAAATAAGGAGTGTTCATTTCGCAATAGAAGGCTGTTAGAGTCAAAGGAAATTAAAGGAGAGAGTAAAAGGCGGCGCGATGCGACCTGCGCGGGTGACCAGCCTCAGTCCTCTTCTCAAGTGATGTACTCAGAGTCTAACAGTTTGTTGAGTAGAGTAGTCTACGAGCGGAGATAGACACAATAACGCGCATCATACTTAACCTCATAGTGCTTTGTTAAGGACAGCGTGGAGAAACAGCGGGGACTCAGCTGTAGACCTCAGGAGAGTATTAGGCCAGGCAAGGCGCATATACAGAATCTCCAAGTGAAAAGGTGTTTTTTGAGTCGGCTATATACTCGTAGAGTAGAGGCATATTATGCTCCCATTATGTGCTTATTGCAGAGAGATGTGTGGGCAGCAAAAGCCTCATTTTAATGCGAGGAGAGAGAATGTAGGCCACAATTGAATAACACGGCCTAATACTGATGAGAAAAAAACCGATATGCCTCCTGTCCTGTTAACTGAGCAGAAGCCCGTGATATGCGGCAGGCACTTTAGACGCGTGCATAGCGCGCGAACCGCGCAGGGGAGAAAAGCTTCTTAGTAAGCTTATATTATAGTCTACGCAGAGTAAAATGGACTACAGTAATATAAAACTGTAGTACACAACGCATAGGGAGAGACTCGTACTATGTTACCAGTCACGATCTCAAATAGGCAGACTATCAGAAAAAATCAAAACCAGGAATAAGATAAAGCCTTCTAATGTTCTGACACAGACAAGTGCTGATTAATCAACAACGTCTCACGGGAAGCTGATCCGAAGTGTCCATTGTAGAGAGGAACTAGAGTGATTGCACTGGTACAGGACGCGTCAGTATAGGGAGAGTATGTACAGTGTCTATAGCATGCTACCTTGCGGCATAGGAGCGAATCACAGGATTGTATCAACAGGGAGTCAATACATGAAGAGAAGGGAGGCAGACGTCTAAGAGTATATAGGTATGACAAGACTCTGTCTTAATAACAGACGTCTACTCTCCACACTCATCCAACAGAAGCCGGCATTCGGCAGCATGAACTCACAGCGGCAGTGACCACATCACATAAGGACCTGTACAAGATGAACTCAACCATGATTCCCAACACAGATGGGTTGGGTAAGGAGCTCCTGGAGCTTCATCCCTAGCTGAGGAGCTACCAGAGTTAATGACTGGTGGGAGGGGAAGAATATCAGCTTTCTTTGGATAAGTCTTCTAATAGACTGCCCAAGTTCCAGCTGATGGCCTTACGCCCATTCATTCACCGGCAACACTAAATGGACTCAGTGGGTTTTTAAAAGATCACAAGGAGCTGGAGAGATGGCTCAGCAGTTAAAAGGTGGCCTGCAGCCATCTGCAACTCCAGTTTAGGAGATCTAATACTATCTTCTAGCCCCTGCAGGCACCCACACACACAAAGCATACACTCACACAGGCACAGACATACACGTAAATAAAAAGCAGAATTAAGTCTTTCAAGAAAGAGAGCACACATGAAGTTGGAGGGGGAAATGGTGGGAGAGGATAGGGGAGAAGTTGAGAGGATGGAGTAGGGGGTGATTTGGTCAAACCACATCATATTCATGTATGAAATTCTCAAACAATAAAATGAACAAGGAGAGGTGAGTTTTGCTTATATAATGTGCTACAGAATTGTCTGAATTTAAGGTTATCTCAGATGAATGCCACAATGGACTGTGTTAATCATCCACTCTCACACTTTCAGCCACATCACATGTTACAAAGCTAACATGATCTTTACAACCGGCAATCCTCTACTTTTTTTAATAGTGCCTTACTGTGTGTCTCAGACAGGCCTGGAACTCATTACACAGCCCACACCAGCCCTGAACTCGCAATCCTCCTGTCTCTGCATCCTGAATACTAGAATTATAAGAATGAACCATCTTACCCAACTTCCTATTTCAAAAACAATACCAAACAAACTGGGAAGCCTAAACCAGGTGCGATGGTCCATGCCCTTAATCTCAGCACTTACAAGACTGAGAGAAGTGGTCTCTGTGTATTCAAGGCCAACCTGCTCTACACTACGAGTTCCAGGCCAGCCAGGACTACATAATAAGACCCTGTCTCAAAAAAAAAAAAAATTGGAAAACACAAAACACAAAATTTACATCATCCATAATCCTATCATTGAGTGCTAACCATTGTTAATTAACATGTTGTCACTTAATCACCTGCCTTTACTGTATATTAGCATAGTTTTATCATAAAAAAATAAATTTATCCTGTTTATTGTTTTAAAACAAGTTCACCAGTAAATAATATGCAGACAGCATTGTCACACCATTAAATAATTTTCTAACACAGGTAATTTTTAAGCTTCACAAAATATTTCATCATTGATCTAAAATGAAAATAAGCTAAAGTTGAAGTCAGAAGAGAACAATATGTTAGTCTTCTTTAATGAGTGTGCCTTAAGGCAGTGGTTTTCAGCCTCTGGGTCATGACTCCTTTGGGGGTCGCTTCTCAGATAGCCTGTGTATCAGATATTTACATTATGATTCAGAGCAGTAGCAGAATTACAGTTATGAGGTAACAATGACATAATGTTATGGTTGCGGGTGACCACAGCATGAGGAGCTGTATTAAGGGGTCACAGCATTAGGAAGGTTGAAGACCACCTCTCTAATGCATTTAGTCAAACCTCTCTGCTTCATCCTTCTTTCTCACATCCCTTGCTCCCTCCCCAGGTCATCATAAACGATACAAACTAGGACACCCTTGAAGCTAAAAATACATTTCTCTAGTTTTTTCCTTTCTATTAATTTCTAGAAGTCTGGTTTGGGGATGACAGGGACTATACTGTGGTTTTATAATCCAGTGTTACTGTGTTATTCCTAGAAATGTCTGGATACCAGCGAAAGCTCTACGGAGGCCTCCGCAGCAGCGGGTTCTCTCCTCTGGTTTTCAGTGCCTCGTTAGTTCTACCGAGTAACCGAGTCAGTTAGTTCATTTTTAAAATCAGACTCATTGTAATCCCTTACGCCGGCATCTCTGGTTATTTCTCCTTCACAAAAATCATAAAGCAAAATCAAGTCAATTCATAAGAACAATTTACATAGTAAGCCCAAAGGAGAACTAATTTTTATTTCAAGTTGTACAAAGGACTCTGCCATTACCTCTGAAGGCAATGAGTGGCAGGTACGTACTACACCATGACTGAATTTCACAGGCATTTTATGCTAAGCAGGAGAAAGCTCAAGCTAAGGGGAATGTAATTATGATTCTATTTACATAAAACTCAAGAAGAAACTGTAATAATAGAGAACAACACAGAAGCAGTTACCTACAGGGTCAGAGATATAGCATTGACTGAGAATCAGCCTGAGAGAGGTTTCTGGGGTCTTGGAGATACTAAGTAATCAAGTCAGATTCAGAAAGATGAATATCACATATTTACACTCATTTGTGGATCATATATCTCTAAAATATCTAAATACATAAGATTGCATATGTAAATGTGACATAAAACCAGAAGGGGATCTGATGAAGGGAATGTAGGAGACTATTGGAATGGGTAAAAATGAAAAGGGGAGGGAATAGGAGTATAGGAAGAAATGTGTTCAAATGAGTTATGAAACCCAGCACTATGTACAATGAATATTCATCGATAGAAAAACTGGTAATGCATAATGTATACAGCTATGAGTTACATTTTAGTTTTCTGAGGCTTCCATGAAAATGTACCAGAAAATAGGTATTTTCTAGTGCAGGAATTTATCTGGAGGCTAGAATTCCAAAATCAAAGTATCAGGCGGGCCAGGCTGTAGGGAACCCTTGCTCACTCGCTGCCCACCTTCTGTGATTTGCTAACGGTCTGATTCTTGGTGGACAGCTACATCATTGCAAGCCTCAGTCTTCATGTGGCCTCTGCCATGAGGACTCCAGGCACATCGGGTTAGGGGCTATGTTATTTCCACAGGACCTCACCTAATTCTGTGTGCAACAATAAGTTCAGAGTATGAAATACTGAGAGTTAGAGATTTGCCATATACTTTTGGGGAACAGAATTCAATCCATAATATTTTATAATCATGTTTCTAAGTTTTTCCCTCAAAAATTTGAATTCTACAAAGGAAGCCAGAAAATGAATATCACTTTTTTTTCTGGACTTTAACAAATAGGGCATGAAAGTAGAAAGGATCTATTTGGGAAACAGGAAAGGGGCCAGCTGAAGTGAGGTGGGTGAGAGGGGAAAACGGGGGGGGGGGGGGCGGACAGGGTGAATATAATCAAAGCAAGTCTATGAAGTTCTCATCACTAAACTCATTTTTGTGCAATGAATACATGCTAATGACAGGTTTTAAAGAACACAAAAGGCAAGAAAGTGGTGTCTTGGGATGCTTTCCATCAGGGTCAACACAGAATGGATTCTATTTGTAAGGATCATCATCAAGACTGCAAGCTTGTTCTTAGTCCAGAAAAGAGGAAGAAAGACACTTGCAAAAACTTACCCAGGAATCTTAAGCGACCAACAGATAGCTCACTCAAGCGGCAAGGTGGCGCCTGACTTCTCAGACACTCAGCTGTACCTTGCTTCCTGTTTTCCCAGTGTCCGGCCAGCTGGCCATCTAAGAAAAGCTTTGGCAGGGCAGAAAATAGAATTTTAAAAAATGATCTTCCTGATTTTGTGGTCCAGAGTGGGAAGATGAGGGACATAACCTCAATGCCTTGAGCAAAAATTTGGAAGGAGAATATTACCTCTGCTGATTAAGTGTAAGGAGTCTTTCAGCCATGGATGAATGGAAAACAAGAAAGAGGACCTGCTTTCTGATCTATAGCAAAGCTGCATGGGTAAGGGAGATGATTGGGGCAGAAAGGAATAGGGACAGTCTCATGAGTGCTCCTGTGTCAAAGATACGGCATGTGGCCATACAGAGCAGGTGGTGCTGCAGAGTCCACTGGGGCCACGTGGACAGGCAAGAGTCACCTAAGCAGAAATCCACAAAAAAAAAAAACATGTCCCATGAGCTCCTTACTCAGCTCACAAACCAAGAGATAAAACTACGGCTCATTAAACGGATAAATAATCTCAAAATGTCCTACTTACAAGGCATTTCAAACAAGTAAATGCACAAATCAAAAAAAAAAAAAAAAAAAAAAAAAAGCCCTTATCAGAAAAGACTTTCTAAGTTTTTGATTCAACAAAAGCGGGAAAATTATCAATAGTCTTAAGGGCATCAAGTGGGATCATATCTTAATTCATTTTATGCTGTAACAAAATGTCTCAAGCTGAATACTTTATTAAAAATGATTTGATTAGCTCAAGAGTTTGAAGGTCAAAAATTCAATATGGAACTTCTAACAAAAATCAGATGGTACGGGCATGTGTGAACAACACTTACACAAACCAACACTGTCCCTTTGAAAGAGGGTTTGCCTGTAGCCATTTGTTCAGTTCAGCATAAGCAGTTCTGCACCATTAAGGATATCAACACCATTAAATATTCCTGTCTCTCACTAGGCTTTTTAGAGTTGTGATCCAAAAGTTGGGAAATCTGCCCTGACGAGAAGAGCTTTTCTCTGGTGTGGGAATGTATTCATTTCTATGACATGTATTGAGAAGGCATACGATGAAGACCGTGTGCCAGATTTTGTGACAGTTTCCATTCTACTGAGATGAACGGAATTGGGCACGGTCTATAAACTCCAGGACATATGGTCATCAGAGGAGGTGAAGGAGGCTTTGGCAAGCCGGGAGCAGCAGTCATCTGGAAACTGTCCTTGCTTCTGGCAGCACAGGAATCCGCTTCAGGAAAATTGATTGTTGTGTGAGTGCAGGTCCATCGCGAGCCAAGGAAGACCTCACTCATCTGCTGATGATAATGAGAAAAAGAGCGAATCCCCAGGCTGAAGAGAAGCATTTGCTGGGATCCAGTTTCCTTTAACTGCCCTTCTTACAGCCCTGTGTGCTGCCAGCAGTTCCCGATATTCTCTACGTGGCCCTCTCTGTCCTAATCTCTGTGCTAAGCACACTTGTGCTGTCCCCTGGATGTCAAGTTTAATTCCAAAAGACGATCTTTTTTTTTTTTTTTCTCTCTCATGTTTGTCGATTCTGTTAGTTCCATCTTGTGCCTTGCATCTTAAATTAATTCATCAGCAGACAAATATCTTGGCCAGAGTAAGAAAGGGAATATTCCATTTCTAAATAGCAGGAAATCGTTACCAAGAAATGAATGTGATTTCCATTTGCTGGTGACACTCCACCATGCTCCCGGTGCATTTAAACTCCCCCACCCCATGCATTCAGTTTTTAAGATGGAAATAAGTAAGCTGCTATCTTAGTTGAGAGTAGATGTGTGGCCCCCATAACTTTGGTTGAGGGTAAATAACTTTAAAAAAAATCAATAGAAATTTATTCTTTTGAGGTTTGAAGAGGCAATCTGACAGCATCTAACAAGATACAGATGTAGAAAGAGTAGGGGGTGAATCATATTCATGTATGAAATTCTCAAAGAATTAATAAAAATATTACGTTTTTTAACAAATTGCCTCCTGAGTTATGTTCCATTTTTCACAAAGAGCAACATGGTTTGGGGTGTGGCACAGGTTCAACACAGTGTCTCCTCCCGAGTTCATGTGTTGAAAACCCTTGCTCAATGTGACTAGATTTGGATACAGGACTTTTAGAGAAGTTTAAAAAAAAAAAAAAAAAAAAAAAAAAGCTAGATGAGACTATAAGGCCTTAACCCTATGTTCACAGTGAAGCAGGCCTCACCAGAACCTGTAATTGTTGACACATTGATGCTGGACTCC
>NW_023504778.1:0-7307 GCF_004664715.2 Peromyscus leucopus | reverse complement strand
ATACACTGTACTTGCTGGGAACTGACGCGAATGCTATTTGCACTGCGTATGGCCAGAAGACCAAAAGAGTAGCTGTTCTTACCCTATATTAACACTTGCTGATAGAAATTGAAACTGAATGTGATTCAACTCCGTTTATGAAGGTTAATTGAACCCTAGCTTGCCTTACAGAAAAACACTGGATTTGAGAAACGGGCACTCTTGTACTCTACTGTGTTTCATATAGGGCCAGAACAGTGAGCTGGCTCACAACAAAAGAACTGTGCTTCATACACAAACGAGGCATAACTAGTTCAACTCTGCATTGGAAACTCACCAGAATAGGAGCTGCTCTTCAGTCCAATACACTGTACTTGCTGGGAACAGACACCAGTGCTATTTGTACTGTGTATGGCCAGAAGAGCACAAGAGTGGCTGTTCTTACCCTGAACTAACTCTTGCTGCTAGAACTTGAAACTGAATATAATTCAACTTCATTTAGGAAGGTTAATTGAACCCTAGCTTGCCTTACAAGAAAAACACTCTGCTTTTGAGAAATGGGTACTCTTGTACTCTACTGTGTTTTCTATAGTGCCAGAACAGTGAGCTCTCTCAGAACAAAGAACTATGCTTACTACACAAATGGAGCATATCTTGTTCAACTCAGCATTGGAACATGACTAGAACAGGAGCTTCTCTTCACTCCAATACACTGTACTTGCTGGGAACAGACAAGAAAGCTATTTGTACTGTGTATGGCCAGAAGAGAACAAGAGTAGCTGTTCTTACACCATGTTAACACTTGCTGCTAAACTTGAAACTGAATGCGATTCAACTCTGTTTAGGAAGGTTAATTGAGCCCTAGTTCGCCTTACAAAATAAAATTAGGTTTTTGTGAAACAGGCATTCTTGTACTCTACTCTGTTTCCTATAATGCCAGAACAGTGAGCTGGCTCAGAACAAATGAACTGTGCTTCCTACACAAACGAGGTATACCTACTTCAACTTAGCATTGGCAAGTGAGTAGAATAGGAGCTTCTCTTCAGTCCAATACACTGTACTTGCTGGAAACAGACGCGGATGCTATTTGAACTATGTATGGCCAGAAGAGCACAAGAGTGGATGTTCTTACCCTATATTAACACTTGCTGCTGGAACTTGAAACTGAATGTGATTCAACTCTGTTTAGGAAGGTTAACTGAACCCTAGCTTGCCTTACAAGAAAAACACTCTGCTTTTGAGATAAGGGCACTCTTGTACTCTACTCTGTTTCCTATAGGGCCAGAACAGTGAGCTGGCTCACAACAAAAGAACTGTGCTTCCTATACAAACAGAGCTTATCTATCTCAACTCAGTATTGGAAACTAAGTAAAACAGGAGATTTTCTTCAGTCCAATACACTGTACTTGCTGGTAACAGACGTCAGGGCTATTTGCACTGTGTATGGCCAGAAGAGCACAAGAGTGGCTGTTCTTATGCTGAATGAACACTTGCGGCTAGAACTTGAAAATGATTGTAATTCAACTCCGTTTAATAAGGTTAATTGAACGCTAGCTCACCATACAAGAAAAACACTCTGGTTTGAGAAATCAGCACTCTTGTACTCTACTGTGTTTCTTATAGGGTCAGAACAGTGAGCTGGCTTACAAGAAAAGAATTGTGCTTCTTACACACACAAGGCATACCTAATTCAACTCAGCATTGGAAACTGGCTAGAATAGGAGCTTCTCTTCAGTCCAATACACTGTATTTGCTGGGAACAGAAGCGAATGCAATTTGCACTGTGTACGGCCAGAAGACCACAAGATTGGCTCTTCTTACCCTATATTAACACTTGGTGCGAGAAATTGAAACTGAATGTGATTCATCTCCATTTAGGAAGGTTAATTGAACCCTAGCTTGCCTTACAGAAAAACACTGGATTTGAGAAACGGGCACTCTTGTACTCTACTGTGTTTCCTATAGGGCCTGAACAGTGAGCTGGCCCACAACAAAAGAACTGTGCTTCCTACACAAACGGGGCACATCAAATTCAACTCAGTATTGGAACCTAAGTAAAATGGGAGTTCCTCTTCAGTGCAATATACTGTGTATGGGCAGAAGAGCACAAGGGTGGCTGTTCTAACCCTATATTAACACTTGCTGCTAGAAATTGAAACTGAATGTGATTCAACTCTGTTTAGGAAGGGTAATGGAACCCTAGCTTGCCTTACAGAAAAACACTGGCTTTTGAGAAATGGGCACTCTTGTAATCTACTGTATTTCCTAAGGGCCAGAACAGTGAGCTAGCTCACAACAATAGAATTATGCTTCATACACAAACCATGCATACCTAGTTCAACTCTGCATTGTAAACTGACTAGAATAGGAGGTTCTCTTCAGTCCAATATACTGTACTTGCTGGGAACAGACACAATGCTATTTGAACTGTGTATGGCCAGAAGAGCACAAGAGTGGCTGTTCCCACCCTGAATTAACTCTTGCTCCTAGAACTTGAAACTGAATGTAATTCAACTCCGTTTAGGAAAGTTAATTGAACCCTAGCTTGCCTTACAAGAAAAACACTGTGCTTTTGAGAAACGAGCACTCTTGTACTCTACTGTGTTTTCGCTAGGGCCAGAACAGTGAGGTCTCTCAGAAAAAAGAACTATGCTTACTTCACAATTGGGGCATATCTAGTTCAACTCAGCATTGGAAACTGACTAGAATAGGACCTTCTCTTCATTCCAATACACAGTACATGCTGGGAACAGACATGAATGCTATTTGTAGTGTGTATGGCCAGAAGAGACCAAGAGTAGCTGTTCTTACCCTATATTAACACTTGCTGCTAAACTTGAAACTGAATGTGATTCAACTCCGTTTAGAAAGATTAATTGAACCCTAGTTTGCCTTACAAGAAAAACACTGTGCTTATGTGAAACGGGCATTCTTGTACTCTATTCTGTTTCCTATAGTGCCAGAAGAGTGAGCTGGCTCAGAACAAATGAACTATGCTTCCTACACAAACGAGGCAAACCTAGTTCAACTCAGCATTGGAAACTGACTAGAATAGGAGCTTCTCTTCAGTCAAATACAGTGTACTTGCTTGAAACAGAAGTGAATGCTATTTGTACTGTATATGGCCAGAAGAGAACAAGAGTGGCTGTTCTTACCCTATATTAACACTTGCTGCTAGAACTTGAAACTGAATGTGATTCAACTCTGTTTTGGAAGTTTAATTGAACCCTAATTTGGCTTACAAGTAAAACACTCTGTTTTTGACAAACGGGCACTTTTGTAATCTACTGGCTCCTATTCTAGTCAGTTTCCAATGCTGAGTTTAACTAGGTATGCCTTGTTTGTGTAGGAAGCACAGTTCTTGTGTTCTGAGCCTGCTAACTGCTCTGGCCCTACAAGAAACACAGTAGAGTATAAGAGTGCCGTTTCTCAAAAGCAGAGTGTTTTTCTTGTTAGTCAAGCTAGGGTTCAATTGCCATTCTTAAACAGTGTTGAATTACTTTCAGTTTCAAATTATAGCAGCAAGGGTTAATTCATGGTAAGAACAGCCACTCTTGTGCTCTTCTGCCCATACACAGTACAAATAGAACTCTCGTCTGTTCCCAGCAAGTACAGTGTATTGGACTGAAGAAACTCCTATTCTAGCCTGTTTCCAGTGCTGAGTTTAACTAGGTATGCCACGATTGTGTAGGAAGCACAGATCTTTTGTTCTGAGCCAGGTGAGTGTCCTGGCCCTATAGGAAACACTGTAGAGTACAAGAGTGCTCATTTTTCAAAAGCAGAGTGTTTTTCCTGTAAGGAAAGCTAGGGTTCAAATGCCATTCTTTTTTTTTTTTTTTTTTTTTTTTTTCTTTTAAGTAAATTTATTTTACAACATCATTTAGTTCAACATAATAGCCACAGATTCCCTGTTCTCCTACTCTCGCCCCCCTCCCCCTCCCCCATCCCACCCCCCATTCCACCTCCTCCAGATCAAGGTCTCCCCTGAGGACCGGGATCGACCTGGTAGACTCAGTCCAGCCAGGACCAGTCCCCCCCTCCCAGACCGAGCCAAGTGTCCCTGCATATGTCCCAGGATTCAAACAGCCAACTCATGCAACAAGCCCAGGACCCGGCACCAACACACGGCTGCCTCCCAAACAGATCAAGCCAAATGACTGTCTCACCCGTTCACGGGGCCTGATGCAGTTGGGGGCCCTCAGCCTTTGGTTCATAGATCCTGTGCTTCCATTCGTTTGGCTATTTGTCCCTGTGCTTTATCCAACCCTGGCTTCAACAATTCTCGCTCATATAAACCCTCTTCTTTCTCACTAATTAGACTCCCAGTGCTCCACCAGGGGCCCAGCCATGGATGTCTGCATCCAGATTCCTCAGACCTTCCTTGGATGGGGTTTATGGCACAACTAACAGGGTGTCTGGCCATCCCATCACCGGGGTAGGTCAGTTCCTGCCGTCTCTCGTCCATTGCCAGCAGTCTTTTCTGGCGGTATCTTTGTGGATCTCCGTGGGCCTCCCTAGCTCTCTGCTTCCTCCCCTTCTCATGTGGTCTTCATTTACCATGGTCTCCTATTCCTTGTTCTCCCTCTCTTTTCTTGATCCAGCTAGGATCTCCCACTCTCTTTCCCTCGACCGTCGCTCTTCATTGTTCCCACTCATGACCAGGCTGTTCATGTAGATCTCATCCATTTCTCCATGTCTTTTTTGGGGTCCCGTTTTCCAGGTAGCCTCACTGGTGATGTGAGTAGCAGTTCAGTCATCCTTGTTCCACATCTAGTATCTTCCTATGAGTGGGTACATACCATATTTGTCTTTCTGAGTCTGGGTCACCTCACTCAGGATGATTTTTTCTAGATCCATCCATTTGTCTGCAAACCGTATGATGTCATTGTTTTTCTCTGCTGAGTAGTATTCCATTGTGTATATGTGCCACAATTTCTTTATCCATTCTTCAGTTGAAGGGCATCTAGGTTGTTTCCAGGTTTTGGCTATTACAAACAATGCTGATATGAACATAGCTGAGCAAGTGCTCTTGTGGTATGATTGAGCATTTTTTTGGGTATATGCCCAAAAGTGGTATAGCTGGATCTTGGGGGAGATTGATTCCCAATTTTCTAAGAAAGCGCCATATTGATTTCCAAAGTGGTTGTACAAGCTTGCATTCCCACCAGCAGTGGAGGAGAGTTCCTCTAGCTCCACAACCTCTCCAGCATAAAGTGTCTTCAGTGTTTTTGATCTTAGCCATTCTGACAGGCGTAAGGTGGTATCTCAGAGTTGTTTTGATTTGCATTTCCCTGATGATTAGGGATGTTGAGCAATTCCTTAAATGTCTTTCAGCCATTTGGGTTTCCTCTGTTGAGAATTCTCTGTTTAATTCTTAAGCCCATTTCTCAATTGGACTGTTGGTCGTTTTGATGTCTAATTTCTTGAGTTCCTTATATATTCTGGATATCAGTCCTCTGTCACCTGTGGGGTTGGTGAAGATCTTTTCCCATTCAGTAGGCTGTCGCTTTGCCTTGTTGACTGTATCCTTTGCTCTACAAAAGCTTCTCAGTTTCAGGAGGTCCCATTGATTGATTGTTTGTCTCAGTGTCTGCGCTACTGGTGTTATATTTAGGAAGTGATCTCCTATGCCAATGCGTTCAAGATTACTTCCTACTTTCTCTTCTAGCAGGTTTAGAGTGGCTGGATTTATGTTGAGGTCTTTGATCCACTTGGACTTAAGTTTTGTGCACGGTGACAGATATGGATCTATTTGCAGCCTTCTACACGTTGATATCCAGTTATGCCAGCACCATTTGTTGAAGATGCTTTCTTTTTTCCATTGTACACTTTTGGCTTCTTTGTCAAAAATTATATGTCCATAGGTGTGTGGGTTAATGTCAGGGTCTTCAATTCGATTCCATTGGTCCACATGTCGGTTTTTATGCCAATACCAAGCTGTTTTTATTACTGTAGCTCTATAGTAGAGCTTGAAGTTAGGGATTGTGATGCCTCCAGAAGTTGTTTTATTGTACAGGTTTCTTTTAGCTATTCTGGGTTTTTTGTTTTTCCATATGAAGTTGAGTATTATTCTTTCCAGGTCTGTGAAGAATTGTGTTGGTATTTTGATGGGGATTGCATTGAATCTGTATATTGCTTTTGGTAAGATTGCCATTTTTACTATGTTAACCCTGCCTATCCATGAGCATGGGAGATCTTTCCATTTTCTGACATCTTCTTCAATTTCTTTTTTCAGGGATTTAAAGTTCTTGTCATATAGGTCCTTCACTTGCTTGGTTAGTGTTACCCCAAGGTATTTTATGTCATTTTTGGCTATTGTAAAGGGTGATGTATCTCTAATTGCCTTCTCATCTTCTTTGTCCATTGTATATAGGAAGGCTACTGATTTTTTTTGAGTTGATCTTGTATCCTGCTATGTTGCTGAAGGTGTTTATAAGCTTTATCAATTCCTGGGTGGAATCTTTGGGTCACTCAAGTATACTATCATTTTATCTGCAAATAGGGAAAGCTTGACTTCTTCCTTTCCAATTTGTATCCCTTAATCTCCTTATGTTGTCTTATTGCTCTGGCTAGAACTTCAAGTACTATATTGAATAAGTATGGGGAGAGTGGACAGCCTTGCCTCGTTCCTGATTTTAGTGGAATTGCTTTGAGTTTCTCTCCATTTAATTTGATGTTGGCTGTTGGTTTGCTATATATTGCCTTTATTATGTTTAGGTATGTTCCCCGTATTCCTGATCGCTCCAAGACTTTTATCATGAAGGGGTGCTGGATTTTGTCAAATGCCTTTTCTGCATCTAGTGAGATGATCATGTGGTTTTTTTCTTTGAGTTTGTTTATATGGTGTATTACGTTGATGGACTTTCGTATGTTGAACCACCCTTGCATCCCTGGGATGAAGCCTACTTGATCATGGTGGATAATTGTTCTGATGTGTTCTTGGAGTCTGTTTGCCAATATTTTATTGAGTATTTTTGCATCAATGTTCATGAGGGAGATCGGTCTGTAGTTCTCTTTCTTTGTTGTATCCTTGTTTGGTTTAGGAATCAGGGTAATTGTAGCCTCATAAAAGGAGTTTGGTAATGTTCCTTCTGTTTCTATTATGTGGAACAATTTAGAGAGTATTGGTATTAACTCTTCTTTGAAGGTCTGGTAGAATTCTGCGCTGAAACCATCTGGTCCTGGGCTTTTTTTGGTTGGGAGACTTTTAATGACTGTTTCTATTTCCTTAGGGGTTATTGGGCTATTTAAATAGTTTATCTGGTCTTGATTTAACTTAGGTATGTGGTACTTATCCAGAAAAATGTCCATTTCTTTTAGGTTTTCCA
>NW_023504777.1:0-30854 GCF_004664715.2 Peromyscus leucopus | reverse complement strand
TATTATGGCTGGGTCTCGGGCAGATGGGTGTGGGGCAGAGCATGGAGATTGTAGGGTCTGCCAGGGGTCTTGGAGAAGGGGAGCCTTCCCAGTGGGGTTGGAGATGATCCTGCCGGATGGCCAGAACCTGGGGCCAAGTTGGGCAGGTCTTCCCTGGAATGACTAGTGCCCAGGGATGGGATCTAGGCTGAGCCCAGGCACTCACCTCTTGTCCAGATGGGAGTTCCGGGACAGGAAGGGAGCTGGGGGCTGGTCTCTAAGTCTCAGGAAATGGCTGGGTTCTCCGCGGATGGGTGTGGTGGCAGGGAGTAGAGATTGCAGAGTCTGCCAGCGGTCTTGGAAAAGGGGAGCCTTCCCAGTGGGGTGGAGAGGATCCTGCCCAATTGCCAGAACCTGGGGCCAAGTTAGCATGTCTTCCCAGAATGCCTGGTGCCCAAAGATGGGATCTAGGCTGAGCCAGGCACTCACCTCTTGTCCAGATGGGAGGTCTCATTAATTCTTTTTAGCATTTTGGATCTAATTTTAGGGCCAGGGTATATTCTTTCATTGGATCTGAATCAAGGGACAAAGTGTGTTTCTTTTGCTCTGGTATCAGGGCCACTGTATGCTTCTTAGGTTCTGTGTTGAGGGCTAAAGTGTTTCTTCCACTAGCATAGGTCTCAGGGCCAGGGTGTGTTTCTCGCACTAGCTCTGATTTCTGGGTCAGAATGGATTTCTTTGATTGACCCCATTTCCTTACATGGCTCCTCACAGGAATCTACAAACCTGCCATCTCATCATTTTTCCCACTGTCCTCTTGCTTCCTACAGAAAATTTCCAAAGTGCACCTTTCTTTGGGACAGAATGTGCTCTGCAGCCCTCTGTGCCTGTGCTGAGTAATGCCATACCCTTAGCAAGAAATGTGTGCAACTTCTCCAGGGTCTCCACCCCAGCTGTGAGTGCAGCATGGCTCCTGTCATCAGACTCCAGCTCTTGTTGCCAGCAGCTCATGGACAGTGCTTACCCCTATCTACCAGCTGGCATGACCATGGTGACTGTGTTGACTGACCGGTGTCTACCTTGGCACTCTCCTATCCAGGTGTTCTCCAGTGGGAACCCATAGGAAGCACTGACAGAAGGAAAGCTGTGTGGTGATATTGTATTTGTGCTGAAATGTGATATTTTATTTGTAGGTTAATAAATAAAGTTTACATATAGATCAGAGGTCACAGACAGCTATAAACAGAAGTCATGCAGTGGTGGCACATGTCCTTAATCTGATCACAAGCAGACAGAGTCTCTGTGTGTTCCATGACACAACCAAGCATGGTGACACATGCCTTTAATCCCACTACCAACCATAGAGACCTGGAGGTCTGTATAGAGAGGCAGTGATGAGAAAGTGAGGTTGCTGTGTTAAGAGCCAATGAAAAGGCAAAACAGCAAAGCAATCAAGGTACAGATTACACAGAAAGGATCTCTTGAGAAGCTACAGCGATGTAGTGAGCTAAGGTTAATTGGTGGCTATCACTCTGATCACTTTGGCTTTTACCCCTGTATTTGGCTCTGTGTTTCTTATTTAATAAGACTGTTTAGAAATTTGTCTACATTTGACACCCATCCTGGGGCTATGTTGAGTCTCATGACCATGATGATATATGGATAGGAGAAGCAATTACAAAAGTTTTGAGGAAACATGTCATATGTTTTGGGTGTGGAAAAGAAGGTCACTTGAAAAGGGAATGTAAACAGAGCATTCCTAGAAAGAAGGTTTATTCAGCGGCGGGTGGCGCACGCCTTTAATCCAGCACTCGGAGCAGAGCCAGGCGGATCTCTGTGAGTTCGAGCAGCCTGGTCTACCAAGTGATTCAGGAAAGGCGCAAAGCTACACAGAGAAACCCTGTCTCGAAAAACCAAAAAAAAAAAAAAAAGAAAGAAAGAAGGTTTATTCAAGGAACAATGACAACAGAATACCCCTCCCTTCTGGATTATGCAGAAGGTGTGGTAAGGGTAAACATAGAACCAATGAATGCAGATCAACAAGGGACAAATAAGGTAATCCTTTGCCTCAGTCCTCAGGAAACTCCCAGAGGGGCCTCATGCAGGCCCCATAGAAAATTCATTTCAGACCTTACTGCCATCATAGAAGAAACCCCTTCTCAGAGCAATTAAATAACCAAATGCGTATTGGAATAAACCAGGCTGCATGGGGTGATAGAACAGTGGAGGCAGAGAGAATAGAAAATTCAGGAGAAACCACAAAGCTAATTTTTTGGCAAAATTTTATAAATGAACAAAGACCAAATTAAAAATACGAATAAATGCCATTTTGGATGGTTTGGTAGACATGGTGCAGATGTGACAATAATTGCAACCAGAATTTTGGCATCCAAATTGGCCACTTCAGGAGGTAAATGTTCAGCTGTTACGGATTGGAACATTATCTCAAGTGAAACAAAGCACAAAATTGCTTGAATGTATATGTCCTGAAGGACAGAGAGGAAAATGAAAACCATTAGTGGTTAATATAGCTATGAACTTTTGTGGCCATGATCTCTTACAACAATGAAAAACTCAGATTAACATTCCTCTGAAAACAGGACAGGGAATGTTCACCAGGAACAACTGAGTAGTTACTAAGTGTCTGTAAACCGAGGTGGTACCATTGCTACTCAAGCACAGCTCATAGGAATACATGGCCAACTACTGAAGGAACCTGACGATTGATGAGCACTGAAAGGATGGGATCATCTCACTTACCAGGTACTGACTCCTTCCTTGACTCTTTTTCAGTGGTGGAAATGGAGACAGCCTGCAGATTGACACCTTCAGGCCTGACACTCTGTCTGCTGCAGAGTCCTGACTGGTGCAAAGTCTGCACCCAGGCTACCCAGATGAAGATACCACCTGTTGATGGGGACAGGTCATTAACTGCCCTCATTCACAGTCCTTCAGAATTCCTTCCTTGCCTCCAGCTCAAAGTCTGGAATAAACAGAGAATAACAATGTGGAAGAGATGACTGCTGAGCAATCAAAGCTACTGAATGCCTATGAGGGCAGTACAGAAAACCAAGGTTCATCCTTCCTCCTTTAGCACACCCAACATGCAGCAGCCCTGAACTACATTGATGCTGAGAGACTAAGGCAGAACCGATCTTCTGATAATGCCATTTTGGGAAGCAATAGCCTTGGTCTAGAATAGACTGGGTCTTTGCAGAGTGTCATGGTCTCAAGCATTGACTTAGAAGACATGAATACAGTGTGTCAGATATTCAACTTCCCCAAATCTTAAACTCCCTCACTGACTAGACCACTGGGAAAATACCACAGCAATCATTCCAAGGACTCCATAGTCATCAAGAGGGATTAGGTTCAAAATGCTCCAGCATCATAGTGACTCCATGAACCCGTGAGCAAGAAAGACCAGAAATTATCTCATCTGCTAGATGGAGCTCTTCAGGCCAAATCCAGCACCAGGACCTGGTGAGGGAGAAGAGGCTAGAGCCAATGCTGGGCTAGTGAAGGGGTTATTGACAACATGAACTAACAAACATTGGAGGGCAAAGCTCAGAAAGCCATACCCAGCCGTGCCCAGCAGAGCTAGGGTGCAGGGCAAGACAAGACTAAGAGATCCAGAGAAAACAACTGCAAGAAAACAGAGAGCTTAAGCCATGAAGTCACAGAGTCAAGACAGAAGAATACCATACATTCCCAAGAACCAGAGGAAGACAAATATACATGAGCTCAGCCACAACAGCTTAAAGCCTCGAACTCACCTCGGAAAACATGCTAGAATCCATGCAAGTCCTTCACCCACTGGAAAGAAGAGTGAGAAAAAAACTGGCAATCTCATCTCCCAGGCTCGGCTAAATTTCAAGCAGCAACAAAGATCCCAGGACAGGCCCAGCCACCACTCACTTCTGGATGTGCCATGTGATGGCCGAGGCCTGTGTAAAACGCCAAGCAATGCTCAGAGAACAGAGAGAAATGCTTACAAGGAGTCGTCTCTCCATCCCGCTATGAGCTGCCCCACCTGGCAAGGTCAATTTAGTACCTCTAGCTTTTCCAGCCCTAGACATGACACAAGCAAGACTGTTTCTACAAAGCCTCTCTCCCTGGCTTCACACAGGCCCCTGCACTGTACCCTGTGAGACTCATTCTAACTCAGCTCAGTCTACCACACTCAAGCCATCTAAACCAGCTCCTGCCAGCACTTCTTTGATGGCCTCTGACAAGCCAGTTCTGCCTATTGCTACCAGTGCCACACGAGATAACATAACCAACCCCATCCAGTCTTGCACTGGGCCTCAGCCAGCTGTCTCTAGGCCAGTATCCTACAGGGCATCATCTCACCCTTCACTACAGAGGGAGCTTGCCTCTGCTGACAAGAACAAGGCCCCATCACCTCCCAAACCTCAAATCCAACATCTGCTGCAAGACTTCAGCCACCAACCAATTCCATGGAGGAATGTCCACATTCCAGGGCCAGTCATCTCACAGCCCATCACAGAAGAGCAGAGGCCAGAGAGGGAGGCCATGAAGAGGCGGGCTCAACAGGAGAGAGAAAATGCCGCCAAGTACACCTCTCTGGGAAAACCGCAGCTCTTCCTTCAGAGGCAGAAGGATATGGATATTTCCAGATATTTTGGCTATGTCATGTAAGGCTGGCCTAGCACTTTGGAATACAGTATTCTTCAACATAGAGAAGGTGAGATAAGGAGACATATATACATGCATACATTGGATATAAAGACTTGGTAATAAGTGTAGATATGTAGGTATGTATGAGTTAAGGTGAATAATATGTAGATCCAGGATTTACACATAATTGTCAAACATAGTTTCATTACTTGTAAATATCTGAAGACACTAAAAGTGTCTGGAGAAACTAAAGTCTGTTATATTTTATCCATGAGTAAGTATATATAGAGGGTTTGATGGTTTCTTCGTACCTTAGCTGTTATTCATTTATGTCGTCGAAGTAGTAATATAAGTTATATAAATATATCATATGATATAAATCCTGGTAGTGTTATTTAAGGTAAAAGTAATTAGCCAAAAACTGTAGTGGTAATACAATAATACTCCTTGACTTTTACTTTTAGGTAAAATAAAAGTCTTTGAACTTGGTGTGTTTCCTATAATGTATTCTGTGATAGTAAATACACTCCTGTTCTTACCACACTTCCTCCCATTTGAAACACTCACCACAGCACTTTAATATTTACTAGTCTGGGACAGAGCTCCTCCTGAAATTTCATGAAATGAAATACAGGAGTCCATGTGCACACTATCAAGCACCACCATAAAGAGAAAATAGACAAGGTTGACCAATTTCCTGACTTGGGCATCATTTGATTACTCTTTGTCTCAAGTTGTATCCATCTTTGAAATCACCCATTAATGCTTAATTTTGTGTTTGTGTGTTTGTATATCCTCTACCTGAATTCCCGTGGAACACATGTGTGGAGTGCCCACAGAGGCAAGAAGAGGCCATCAGACCTCTGAGGTCTGGAATTAAGAGAGATTGAAAGCGTCCAGGAGGTGTTCTGAAGTAAGCCTGTGGATACTGTAAGAAAAGCCAGTGTTCTTATCTACTGAGCCGTCTCATGAGCCTGTGTTGAATCCACATACTGCAAACAAAATAACTTCATTTTCTGTATGGCTGAAAAGACTTTCTCGTTCAACGAACATCCCACTCTCTTCACCCATGGCCATGCTGTTGGACACCATGCTTGGTTCCCTAATATTCTTGAAACGGTGCTACAGTCAACCTTGATGGGCAAGTACCTCACTAATATATTGAGTTCTTTCTTTGGAAAGGCATATATGAACCATGCGCTGGGCCAGGTTTTGGCTTTTGGAGGTTCCTCCACACTGGCATCCAATCAGGCTGGAAAACTTTCCATCCTCTCCAGCATTCCATAGCATTCCTTTTTGCGAACTCTCTCAGGGTGCTGTCATTTCTTTTCTAGTTGGCCTTGGATGGCATCTAGGATTTCTCTACGCATTTCCTGATTCTCCTCAATCTAACCATTGTATGTCTCACTCTCTCTGAAGAAATCAGGAGGACTGTCTTTCTCTTTGCACTGTACTACCTGGTTGCCTTCTTTCTTATGATATATGCATTTTATCTAATTCTAAATAATCTCATAATAATCTTCTTACTGGTAGCAATAGCAAGATGTCCTCCTCTTCTCTAGACTATCTCTCAAATAACTGTTTCTTTTTTTCTGGATCAAATGCTTTACTTCCTGCAAGACCATCTGTCAACTACAGCCAGATTTTTGAGTGCCCATGTGTTGCTCCATTCTGCCTGTCTGTGAACATTCAACACTTTGGCACACTCTGTGCTCTAACATTATCAGGGATACTCACACTATTGCCTCTGAGGCATTTGGCACTTCTTTGAGAGGTGACACACAGGAAATATAACAATGATTTGTTACTTTGCTTTTAGTTTCTGAGACAGGTTCTCTCTCCATAACCTGCATGTTCAGGAACTAACTATGTTGATCAGGCTAGCCTTGAATTCACAAACATCAGCCTGCCTCTACTCTAACACTATCTCTGCTCTGCCTATGACTCTGCCTCTGCAATTACCCTGCCCTGACCCTGCCCTGCCCTAACTCAAGAGTGTTGAGACGAAAAGTACAATCCACAAACAAATAGAATCAAGTTTCTTTCTATCTATGTGCATATCCAGTTTCCCAGCATGACTGGATGAAGAGGTCATGTGAAGCCAAGTGCATTTTTCTTATCTACTAAAATCTGAATATCTGTATATCTGTAGCCATGCAGAGATCCTAAGAATGTCATCCACTGTTGTAGACCTAAGTGCAGAGTGCACTGAAAGTGACATCCACTTACCAGTACTGACTTCTTCCTTGACTCTTTTCAGTGGTGCAAACGCAGACTCCCTGGAATCACACCTCAAGCCAGAGACTCTGTCAGCTGCAGAATGAACTCTGCTACTCCTACACCCTGGATTACAGATGAGGACACCACCTGTTAATGGCACAAGTCATGAACTACCCTCACCACAACCTTCAGAATCCTAGCATTGCCACAAGCTCCATGCCTGGAACAAACAGAGAATGACAACCTGCATGAGATGGCAGCAAATCTGTCAGTGCTCTGGATGCCTATGAGTGCATGAAAGAACACCAAGACCCATCTCTACTCTCTTTAACATACCCTGACATGCAGCATCCCTTGCACTTCACTGATGCAGGGAGCCTAGGGCAGAAGCTTGCTTCTGACAATGCCACATTGGGAAGCAGCAGTCTTGGTCAGGATGAGCCTGGGACATGCACAGTGTGTTGGTCTCCAGCATGGACTTTGCAGACATGACTACACTGGTGGCAGAATTTCACCTCCCCAAATGTTCAACCCACTCTCTGAACTGAACCAATTCCAGGTTCTCACAGCCACCCAATGCAGAGACTCCATCGTCATCAGGAGCGATTCACACCCTTAAACCAGGTGAAGAGGTAGGAAGAGAAAAGCCCTCATCTGATTGATGGAGATTCTCTGGCCAGAATCTAGTATCAGGACCTGGTGGAGGGACAGAGCCTGGGAACAGTGCTGTGGCTAGAGAAGGTGATATTGACATCATCACCCAGTATATAGAGGGCAAAGCTCAGAAAGCCACACTCTGCAGACCCAGCAGACCTAGGAATCATAGAAGACAAGACCAAGAGTACTAGAGAAATCAACTCCAAGAAAGCTGAGGGAGCTGATGCTATGAAGTCACAGAGTCAAGACAGAAGACAAGCCCACTGTCCTCAACAACAACAACAAGATCAATCCACCTGAGCTCAACCCTGATGGCTTTGACAAGCTTCAAAACCACCTCAGCGAGCACATGCTGGAGTCTGTGAAGGTCTGTCACTCACTGTGGAAGAAGGGTGAGAGGGAAACTGGCATCTCCTGAACCTTGAACTCTTTGTGCCACTCTGTGCTCTAATCGTAACAGAGTTGGTTACACTTTAGCCTCTGGGGCAATTGCCATTTTCTTTATCCAGGATTACATATAGCAAGCAGAATTCATTTATTTATTAACTCACTTTTCGTTTCTTGAATTGGGACCCACTCCATACCCAGCATCTCCTAGAACTGACTACATGGAACAGGCACTCACTGAACTCAAAAAGATCTGCCTGCTTCCCCCTCTGCAACAACCTCCAACTCAGCCTCTGCCTCCCCTACAGCCTCCACATCTGCACACTCCTAGGCCACTGTCTCAAGTGTGCTGGGACGAAAGGAATTCTCCAACCAGCAAGGTGGAATCAACGTTTTTTTTTTTTCTTTTTTTTTTTTCTGTACCCGTGGATAACCACATTTCAGTGCATGACTTGATGAAGAGTCCATGTGTACTCCAGGGTACATTTTTGGTACATACCTAAACTCCAAAGAGACTAAGCCACATGTTTTTACAAATGCAACTTAACTCAGATTCATTTTTCCCCTGACAATCTGTCTTGTTTCAGTTGTAGGCTCTACTTGTTACAATGCCCTTGAAGCACTGACCTCATATGAGGTGTGCTCATGCTATCCTGGGTATTTTCTCCTTTTGTATTAAAGTTATGATTGCTTTTCTACTTCTAAGTAGTGGGGAATCTCAGAAATTTTATTCACCCTCTCCATAGAGACTCAAGGTGCAACTTTCTTCACAATATCTAACTCCCAACTACAGTGTATGTCCAACATTGTTCGTTCTAACAAGGGCTAAGTCCAGTCTAACTCACCTAGAAAATATTAACAAACCTAGCATGAAAAGATCCTACTACGTGAATGCAATGATCCTCACAGGGACAAATTTGAGTACAGCAGAATGATGGAAAGCAATGGCTTAGGGAGGCCTCTGGTTTTATCACTCTCTGTGTGTGGCTTAATGACAGCTTTGACCACTGCCATCAGACTACTGTGTTCATCTTATACATTAGGAGCAGTAGAAACACATTTGGATGGATATCTCCTAATCTTGGTATTATTATTTTAAACTTTATGTATTCAAACTAAGGGTCTTGTAAAATAATCCTTATTAAAGAAACTCAGGAAGCACTTTTGATATTAAAGCAATTCACACAATGCTGTACCTGTATTGAATCCTCAATATCATTATTTCTCATTGTACTATTCACTGAACATGATTTTTTAAAACTATATATTGTACACTGAGCCCAGTAACTTTGTGACCAAGGCCTACCCATTCCTTAACTCTCACCAAAATCTTAGGCATTGTTCTCATGCTCAACAGCATTGCCTTCAGTGTCAGGAATGGAACATGTAGGTGTGTGTAATCTCCCATCCATATAGCGAGACAGCATCGGGAGATATTTGTCTGGGACTGGATACATATGGTATAAAATGATTATCCCGAGTTACAAGAACTCTCCTGCAATCACCTTGACTACACCCATCACTTTAGCTGAAATGGTTTTGTTGTGTGTAGACATCACATATTCCTTATCCATTGCTCTGTTATTGGACAGCAAGATCAGGTAATATAGATATTCCTGAAAACACCTGCCATCTATACTCATGTGCAAAGCAATAACATGTTCAATTGCTTGGAATAGTAGGGATGGAAATTGAGATAGATCTGGTATTGGTGTTTAAAGTGACTCCATACTGAAATAGAGAGAGAGTAGAATACTTCACATTATCTCCACCAACTTATTGGTGTTTCCTGTGGAAGCAATACTTGGAAGCCCCCTACTTTCAGTTAACTCTCCAATTCTATTCTCTAGCATCAAGAAAGACCATTTTCCCGTGGGCCTGGTGTTCACATTCAATTAATGTCTAGAATGACAAGTCAAGTTTGCATGAACCTCCATGGCTCCTTCTACTATGTACAGTTAAGCTTCACAGCCACAGACCTGTCTATCACTGCATCCATCTCTTCAATTACTTTCAAAGTTCTCCATCCATCTGATCATCCATAACAATGGGATGTTCACTTGATTTTGGAACAGAAAGCCATGCTACACTATTCTACCCTAGTGCTCTAGCTCTCAATTCCATTGGGCTCCTACTGGCAGGACAATCCCTGAGCTTTGGATGGACTGCTTTGTGCATGATCCATTTCTGAGTACCAGCCGGCCATCTCACCACAACAGCAGCCACTGAGTCTCAGCAGCCTAAACAATGACAGCTCTCTCCAGCAGCAACAGAAACAATGCCAAAGGAAGGCCAGCAAAGAGTCAGACTGTAACAGTTACAGCTGCACCTGAAACTACATTAATCTCCTGCAAAACCACAAGGGTTTAGAAGGGAAACATAGAGACCCAACTATTCCAGTCAACAAAACAATAGCAGTTGTCTTCCCTCTAGACCTGGAACTCCTCCATCAATGGAGATTTTGTGGTGGGTTGCAGTACACGACACGAATTTTCTTCTGTGCAGGTGTACACATATCAAATTGGAGAGTTGTTTAAATTATAGCTATCAACTCTGCTTTCGCCTTACCAGTGTACACATCTCTCTTGACATTTTAATATGTGGGAGAGACAGCTGACATCCTAATAGCACAAATCCAGACAATTCTCCCCAAAAATGATGGAAGAGCCTGGCTTGTTCTATGAAAGCCAGCCTGCTATCAGGAGGGGGTTCCAGCTTGGGGCTAATCTGACTCCTTCATAGCCTGCTACTCAATCAGTTTGGTGCTATTCTACGTTTGGCTCAATAACTTAAACGGGAATGAAATACTTTTCATATTCTGGGAAGTCGTAAGGATATTCTTGGCCAACATCTCCTGAGGCTTAAGCCCCATCTTAGCCGTTAGCATTTAGCAGGAATATGTCTTCAGGAAGTGCCATTTTTCACCCATGCAGGATACCATCTTTCAAATTATTTAACTTACATTTATTTTCCTGGAGATCCTGTCCCAAAGTTTTATTTTACCATATTTATGTGTTACCTCTTGAAAGCCTTTTCTTTTCTACGAGCAACAGAAAGATAGTAGGAACTGACAATTGGGGACTTGGAAAAGAATTAGAAGGAGTAGAGGGTTCAGAAACTAAAACCACTCTAGGTTGTTAGAGAAAATAAGTTCATTATGACACTGAAAGAAAAATAATGTGCAAATGTTAAAAAAATAGAAAACACTGAAATAATGGGAATTAAACACAGAACACAGTTCTATCTATCTATCTATCTATCTATCTATCTATCTATCCATCTCTCTTATCTATGGATCTCTCATTTTTGCTCCCCTCTAAGACTTCTCAGTAACACAGGCCCAGTGATGTTCTACTCACCTGGGTCTAGGCTGCTAAAAGAACACACTTATTTTTCAGAATGGTCTACAACCAGGAGCCTGGATGAACCTTCCAAATTTCAGTCATTATCACTTGGAATGTGTCACATTATCTAACAGGTGGTCAGTCATGAAGGAAACTGGAAGGGTGAAAGACAAAGGCAGCCTACAGGCCTATGAGAAAATATAATCTTATTGCAGAGCTTTGCCAAGCACTACAAAACATGAAACAATCTGCATGGAGGAACAGTTCTACTGAGCTGGGCGTGTAGCTGCAAGCTACAGCACTAGCTCAGTGTAAAGGAGGTCCCAAGGGAAAGTGCTCACAGCTCATGTGAATGCAGAAGGAGGGCTAAACAGGCTCCAGGGTCATTTTCAATGAGGACTGACAGACAGACACTGTCATAGTAGTGCTTGTTGAGGCAGTTAGAATAAGAAAGGTATATAAATGCACACTACACCCATGCCATAAGACAGTCTATGAACCCACCAGTGAGTGCCCAAGGAGAATGATAACCTAAACCAAAGTGAGGAAACACACAAGATTTACCCATATTTAAACAAAATATCAAATTCCTGTCTGTGTTATACACTGAGATGGGAAATGGGTTGTTCTTTTTTCAAATATAAAGCAAAATTGTAGGATAAAAGAACCAGCCAAATAAACCCTCCCTATCCCTGAAACCAGGGTGAAAACGGTAAAAAGGGCCTGTGAAAGAAACACACTTTGTCCCTGAAACCAAAATCAAAGAAACACACTCTGCCCCTGACCCACTCAGCACAAAAACCAACCAATCCCTGAGCAGGGAAACCTACAAAACATAATCAAACCAATCTCTGGGTTTGTCCAAACTCAGGGATTGGAATCTGAGCAATTCTTACCCTGCAATGCTTCAACCTGGAAAAACTCCCCCACTAAGAAACCCTACATAATCCCTGTACCTGTTTATTTGGTAACTGCCTTTTATTCTTCCTGGAAGAGGCAGCCACCCTCCTGGATTCTTCCCCTCCAATAAATCTCTTGAATGGGGTTTGGGTGAGACCTTCTTTTGTCAGAAGGGAGCAGAGCAGAAGGGGAACAGTAGACACACAGGAGCAGAGCAGAGCAGAAGAGTTAACACTTTCCCTGGGGAAACCTTCCCCTAACAAAGCAAAGTGGTTTCACTGGGGAAAACTTTCCCTGGAGCAGGGAGGTAAGCGACTATGCTTAAGTCAACTTTGTGCTATTCCTTGGTTCTCAACAGCCAGGATCCCTTTCCAACCAGCTGCCACACTTACAAAAACACCTACATTGCTTTTTTCATGTAATCCACCGCCACATACCAACAAATGCCTTCCTGCTCAAGGTGTTCCAGTCCATACTTAGACCTTTCTCAGAAAAAAGCATGGCAGAGAATGCTAGAGCCCAGGATTCTGCAGAGACTGTTGCCAGGAGGAAGAAGGTTCAGTAACTGTCACACTCATTATACTTGTGGATGAAGAGAGAAGGTGGCCAGACTCAATGACTAACAACCTCAATACTGTAAGAAGGGAGGCAAGATACAAAGAATGCCCATGTGTCTGACACCAGAGTGAAATACAAGATGAGCACCCAAACAACAGAGGTTACCCTTCAAGTGCTTGCTACAACCAGCAGCATCCAATTACAAGCATCTTCACGATGACCAGAAGATCACTGCTTCTGGAAGTTCACCATGATACTTCCCACCATTTTAAGGATACAGGTTCTCCCTAGTCCAAGAATCAAACCCTACCAAGAAGTGATGAAAAGCAGAGAAGAGAGATGTGAGTCTTGCCTGGGGCCACACAGAATAAGGAAGGCATCTAGGAGAAGACACCCAAAGAGATTATTCTTGGAGTTCATCATCCAAAGTGCTCTCAATACACTCAACTCTGTCCTTTAACACAGTCACAATGGAGCCTTTGATCTCTTCCTTGGGTCATGGGCTGATGATGACGGCTCATAAACCAGATCAACGGATACAGTTTCTCAACCGAGGTCCCTCCTCCCACGCCAACCTCTCCTTCCTGCCCAAGGGGACTGACTGGATGTACAGTGTATGCTGAAAGCATACTCACTCCTGGAAGGTGACACCTCATAGGAACAACAGACACAGCTTCATCGATGAACGTTATAAGAAGCTCTGCCAATATCCTGGACTAAACCTCCTGAGAGGGTAACTTCCATGGCAGGATTGCCTCCTTTCACTAGCACACACCTCAGCCTGCATGGCTACTGTTAGTCTCCTGGCATCCTCTCCAACCAATCCCACCTGTTAGCTCAGAATCCGACCTTCCCATTGGCTGCTGCCCCGTTTATGACATCATTCGCCCTTCAACCCAACCTACCAACCCTGGTAGGTTCTTGGGGTTGCCACGGTGATGCCTGTAAACAAATTTGGATCATCACAGGTCACCTGTGACCAGTGACCAGTAAGTGCTGTCTGATACTGGACACACTTGCCACTCTGGTCAGCTGATCAGACAAGGACAAACAATTCTCTTGCTCCATTGTACTGTGGATTGCTGATACTCTCACCCCAACCATGGCAGGTAAGGAAAGAAATTTTAAAACATTAAAAAAATAAGGGATCACTTCTCCCTTATTTTTTACTATACTTTTAAATTTTTGTGTAATGGGTATACTGTTGATGCTGATAGAGATATCTGGAATTGAATGTCACATTTAGATTTGGTTCTTACTGAGGCTGGAAAACATGGACCTAAAAGAAGACAAACTGCAGAGATGACCCTGGATGTACACAATGGTAGTTTGGAACTAATGTTACAGATAACCACAGAGTAAATAAAAAGGCACAAGACATTGTCATATCCCAACCCATTACTATGCAGCCACACTGTTGAGATTAGTCTAGGTAAAGGTTTCCTGTCACATATAGAAAACAATATCCAGCTCTAGGCCCTGGCTCCTACCCTCTATCCAGCCCATCTTCCACAGCATTCTCCTCATCTTTTGGTAGGGTTGGATGTTATCAACATGGGCTGGCTACTCCACAGTCAGTTGTTCTCTGGACAAGAACTGACACACCAGTGTGTGCACGGATTCTCACAAGGATTCCCAACTAGGAGAGTTACTAGAAATTAACAATTACTGTGGAAGGGTTCATTGAAGAATCAATGTAACCAACTTTTAATTAAGAAACAATCTTATTCAGAGATGAACCCCACGCTACATTAGAAATCCCAAACTGTCGCTTGAAACATAGGCACTCAACATGAAATGTTATCCGCAGGTTGTATTCATGTAGTCATATTGGATGTGTGCTGAATTTATATTAAAAAATAACAAGTAGTGACTTACATAAAAAGTATTGGGGAACAGGATCTAGATGACAAGGGATTCTTAGCTAAATACAGTTCTTATCTATGAAAGTGCTGATCCATCATTTCATTAAGAAAGCTCAGAATAGAACCAAGCCTGGTGGACATGGAAGGAACCTACAATGCCAGCACTCTGATGCAGAGACAGGCCAGTCTGTGTGATTTCAAGGCCAGACAGATCTAGGTAGAGACTCTCTCTCTGTCTACATTGAGGAAGGTCTGCACAGAACAGAACAAAGGCACAGGCATGAGAAGCTGTCTAAGGTTCTCCTACTTTAAACACTTCTGTTCTGGGACACAGGTGTGAGGCAGTGCCACAGCAGGAATCAGAACAAGACAAAGCAGAGTAAAGAAGGCTGTTGTCTAGTCAGAGCAAGAGTCAACGTGGATCAACTAGGAAGTCCATGCCAACACAGGAAGAACAGGCAGCTCACTAAATGAGTGCCATCCTATCCTTTACCAAGAATCATTCTGAACCATTTGTGTGGGATAGGTGAGGAAAAATGGGTCTCAGACTCTCCCAGACTGTACAAACGGGAGATAACAAAGATCTTCAAGGGAAGCCACACAGATTCCATCTCACCCTCTTCCCATTTTCCTCTTGCTTCCTACAGAAAATTTCCAACGTGCGCCTTTCTTTGGGACAGAATGTGCTCTGCAGCCCTCTGTACCTGAGCTGAGGAATGCCATGCCCTTAGCAGGAAGTGTGTGCAACTTCTCCAGGGTCTCCACCCCAGCTGTGAGTGCAGCATGGCTCCTGCCATCAGACTCCAGCACTTGTTGCCAGCAGCTCATGGACAGTGCCTACTTCTACCTACCAGCTGGCATGACCATGGTAACTGCGCTGACTGACCAGGGCCAGACCTCTGCCTCACCACTCTCCTATCCAGGTGTTCTCCAATGTGGTCCCATGGGAAACATTGACCACAGGGGAGCTGCACTCCAGGACTTCACTGTAACTGTCATTGACCAGAATACCACATTCTCCTCCATCTCTAGGACAGCCCTGGGTGATAATATTTTAGATCCCAATGCCTTAGTCCTCTCCTATCCAACACTTTCTGCCAGCTTTTTTCAGGCCACACCACCACAGGTACCAAATCAAGGATACAACCTGGCACCTTCCTACCTGGAGGGCAGCCAGGTCTATTACAATGAATTCAACAGCCTAGGCCCTCTGATGCCTGGAGAACTCGGGCAGTGCCTGCAGGCCTGTGGCTCTGTGTCCTACTCTGGAGGTCAGGCCTCTGCCCTGCAACCAGAGATGGTGATGATGCCAAAGGAGATTCAGTCAACAAATGTCCAAACACCCTTCTCCACCTCTGCCATCTACTATCCCACACCTGTTCAAGACATGCCAGACACCAGTCTTCAAGGTGAGTAGAGCCAAGAGGGAGGACTTGAGATCAGCACTCAAAGCAGACACAGCTCAAACTTTCAGGAGTGGATGTCCTCAGGGAGGAAAAATGGGAGTCCTGTTGGCCTGGCTCACTATCCCCATCTTCAGTCTCTGTAATGACTGACAATGCAGGGCAATGAGTGGCATCCATCCTTCATTAAGACATGTCCAAGGACACCAGCACAGACACACGTCACTGACCTAGCTAATCAGTCCCATGCACCATTCACAGCAATCGCCTCCTTCCTAATCTATTCCTCGGAGCTGTAGAGGACACCAAGACCTTTCTGTTTATTTTCTCTCACTTGAATTCTGATTCTAGAGCAATGCAATTCCAAATCTGTCCTAGAAGTATTACTTGCAGATTCCAAGTGCTGGCCCTGCTGTTCTCTTTCAAACATAAGTACATTGAGAGTCCAGTATACCTGGTGTACCAGAGTACAAGTGCTAAATTGGGCAAAGCTTCTCTCTCATTCTCTCTCTCTCTCTCTCTCTCTCTCTCTCTCTCTCTCTCTCTCTCTCTCTCTCTCCCCTTCTCATTCCCCCTCTCTCTCCAATTTTCTTTTGCTATGGTTATTCAGGCTATACATGATCACTAGGATATTTTCTAAACTACAAAGATAACCCAAGCTAAAGATTTCACCAATATTCAAACCATTAATAATAAGACTGTGAAATGTGGAGCTGGAAGAAATCCAGAGTGGTTGAAAAGATTGCCTTGCAGTAGTGAGAAACTGGATTTGGATATCTGAACCCATTTAGAAACTCAGGCAACAGGGGGAATTTGAGTAATGCCAAGAGTTGCAAAAGAAGGGTAAGTTCTTGAAAATTATGGACCAGACAACCTGCCTGATAGCGAACTTCCACAGAAATGAGGGTCACTCTTTCAAACACAAAAGAAAGGAAAGGGAGGACCACAACCCCAGGGAATTCTGTCACCTCCCCATGATCACTATGCATGCACATGACACACAAACACCGAGGAAAACACAAACATCTGAGAAATGATGATATCACATGGTTACTAGAAATTAGAGAGTGGTCACAAGTCTCCCAACAGAGGTGCTGCCTGTGCTACTCAAGCAGAGCTCATAGGAATGCCTTCCCCACTGCTGTAGGGGTCTGAACACTGAGGAGCACTGAAAAGTGGGGAGCACCTCACTTACCAGGCACTGACTTCTTTTTTGACTCTTTTTCAGTGGTGAAAATGGAGACAGCCCTGGGATTGACAGCTGCAGGCCAGACACTCTGTCTGCTGCAGAGTCCAGACCTCTGCAATGCCTGCATGCAGGATGTTCAGAAGTCACCACCTGTCCATGGGGAGTGGTCATTAACTGCCCCCAGCGACAGTCCTTCAGAATTCCTGCCCTTGCCTCCTGCTCCAATCTTGGAACAAACAGAGAATAACGACTTGGATTTGATGACAGATGATCTATCAACTCCTCTGGATGCCTATGAGGGCATAAAAGAAAACCAAGACCCATCACTTCTCCCTTTAGCACATGCCAACATGCAGCAGGCCCTGAACTACACTGATTCAGGGAACCTAAAACAGAAGCTTTCTCCTGACAATGCCACCTTGGGAAGCAGCAGCCTTGGTCAGGATGAGCCTGGGGTGCTGCAGAGTGCAATGGGCTCCAGCATGGACTTTGCAGACATGACTACACTGGTGGCAGATATTCACCTTCCCAGACTCTTCAACTCAATCACTGATATGAACCCATTCCAAGATCCCACAGCAAGCCAATCCAAAGACATCAGCAGGGATCAGGTCCAGAAAAGCTCCAGCAACATCAGTGTACCTGTGGACCAAGTGAGAAAGAATGGCCAGGAAGCCTCTGAGATGCTAGATGGGTCTCCTCGGGCCACAATCCAGCTCCAGGACCTGGTGAAGGGAGAAGAGGCTGTGGGCATTGCTGGGTCCAGTGAAGGGGCTATTGACAACTTGCCTAAGAACTTGGAGGGCAGAGCCCAGAAAGCCACACCCAGCATGCCCAGCAGAGCTAGGGCTCAGGGGCAAGACAAGACCAAGAGATCCAGAGAAAACAACTGCAAGAAAACAGAGGAGCTTAAGCAGTCAAGGAACAGAGTCAAGGCAGAAGAATACAATACAATACCAAAGAACCAGAGGAAGAGGAATCCACCTGAGCTCAGCCACAACAGCTTTAAAAAGCCTCGAACTCACCTCGGCATGCACATGCTAGAATCCGTGCAAGTCTTTCACCCACTGGGGAAGAAGAATGAGAAGAAAACTGGCATCTCTTCCTCCCGGGCTCGGCCAAACTTCAGCAGCAAAAAAGATCCCAGGACAGGCCCAGCCACCACCTCACTTCTGGATGTGCCATGTAATGGCCGAGGCCCTGGTAAAACCCCAAGCAATGCTCAGAGAACAGAGAGAAATGCTTACAGGGACGGTCGTCCATCTCCATCCCACTATAAGCTGCCCCCACCTGGCAAGGTCAAGTTAGTACCTCTAGCTTTTCCAGCCCTGGACATGCCACAAGCAAGACCTATTTCTACAAAGCCTCTCTCCCTGGCTTCACACAGGGCCCCTGCACTGTACCCTGTGAGACCTCATTCTAACTCAGCTCAGTCTACCACACTCAAGCCATCTAAACCAGCTCCTGCCAGCACTTCTTTGATGGCCTCTGACAAGCCAGTTCTGCCTATTGCTACCAGTGCCACACGAGATAACATAACCAACCCCATCCAGTCTTGCACTGGGACTCAGCCAGCTGTCTCTAGGCCAGTATCCTACAGGGCATCATCTCACCCTTCACTACAGAGGGAGCTTGCCTCTGCTGACAAGAACAAGGCCCCATCACCTCCCAAACCTCAAATCCAACATCTGCTGCAAGACTTCAGCCACCAACCAATTCCATGGAGGAATGTCCACATTCCAGGGCCAGTCATCTCACAGCCCATCACAGAAGAGCAGAGGCCAGAGAGGGAGGCCATGAAGAGGCGGGCTCAACAGGAGAGAGAAAATGCCGCCAAGCACACCTCTCTGGGAAAACCGCAGCTCTTCCTTCAGAGGCAGAAGGATATGGATATTTCCAGATATTTTGGCTATGTCATGTAAGGGCTGGCCTAGCATTTGGAATACAGTATTCTTCAACATAGAGAAGGTGAGATAAGGAGACATATATACATGCATACATTGGATATAAAGACTTGGTAATAAGTGTAGATATGTAGGTATGTATTGAGTTAAGGTGAATAATATGTACATCCCAGGATTTACACATAATTGGTCAAACATAGTTTCATTACTTGTAAATATCTGAAGACACTAAAAGTGTCTGGAGAAACTAAAGTCTGTTATATTTTATCCATGAGTAAGTATATATAGAGGGTTTTGATGGTTTCTTCGTACCTTAGCTGTTATTCATTTATGTCGTCGAAGTAGTAATATAAGTTATATAAATATATCATATGATATAAATCCCTGGTAGTGTTATTTAAGGTAAAAGTAATTAGCCAAAAAACCTGTAGTGGTAATACAATAATACTCCTTGACTTTTACTTTTAGGTAAAATAAAAGTCTTTGAACTTGGTGTGTTTCCTATAATGTATTCTGTGATAGTAAATACACTCCTGTTCTTACCACACTTCCTCCCATTTGGAAACACTCACCACAGCACTTTAATATTTACTAGTCTGGGACAGAGCTCCTCCTGAAATTTCATGAAATGAAATACAGGAGTCCATGTGCACACTATCAAGCACCCACCATAAAGAGAAAATAGACAAGGTTGACCAATTTCCTAACTTGGGCATCATTTGATTACTCTTTGTCTCAAGTTGTATCCATCTTTGAAATCACCCATTAATGCTTAATTTTGTGTTTGTGTGTTTGTATATCCTCTACCTGAATTCCCGTGGAACACATGTGTGGAGTGCCCACAGAGGCAAGAAGAGGCCATCAGACCTCTGAGGTCTGGAATTAAGAGAGATTGAAAGCGTCCAGGAGGTGTTCTGAAGTAAGCCTGTGGATACTGTAAGAAAAGCAAGTGTTCTTATCTACTGAGCCATCTCATGAGCCTGTGTTGAATCCACATACTGCAAACAAAATAACTTCATTTTCTGTATGGCTGAAAAGACTTCTCGTTCAACGAACATCCCACTCTCTTCACCCATGGCCATGCTGTTGGACACCATGCTTGGTTCCCTAATATTCTTGAAACGGTGCTACAGTCAACCCTGATGGGCAAGTACCTCACTAATATATTGAGTTCTTTCTTTGGAAAGGCATATATGAACCATGCGGTGGGCCAGGTTTTGGCTTTTGGAGGTTCCTCCACACTGGCATCCAATCAGGCTGGAAATCTTTCCATCCTCTCCAGCATTCCATAGCATTCCTTTTTGCGAACTCTCTCAGGGGTGGCTGTCATTTCTTTTCTAGTTGGCCTTGGATGGCATCTAGGATTTCTCTACGCATTTCCCTGATTCCTCCTCAATCTGAACCATTGTATGTCCTCACTCTCTCTGAAGAAATCAGGGAGGACTGTCTTTCTCTTTGCACTGTACTACCTGGGTTGCCTTCTTTCTTATGATATATGCATTTTATCTAATTCTAAATAATCTCATAATAATCTTCTTACTGGGGTAGCAATAGCAGAGATGTCCTCCTCTTCTCTAGGACTATCTCTCAAATAACTGTTTCTTTTTTTCTGGGATCAAATGCTTTACTTCCCTGCAAGACCATCTGTCAACTACAGCCAGGATTTCTTGAGTGGCCCATGTGTTGCTCCATTCTGGCCTGTCTGTGAACATTCAACACTTTGGCACACTCTGTGCTCTAACATTATCAGGGATACTCACACTATTGCCTCTGAGGCATTTGGCACTTCTTTGAGAGGGTGACACACAGGAAATATAACCAATTGATTTGTTACTTTGCTTTTAGTTTCTGGAGACAGGTTCTCTCTCCATAACCCTGCATGTTCAGGAACTAACTATGTTGATCAGGCTAGCCTTGAATTCACAAACATCAGCCTGCCTCTACCTCTAACACTATCTCTGCCTCTGCCTATGACTCTGCCTCTGCAATTACCCTGGCCCTGACCCTGGCCCTGGCCCTAACTCAAGAGTGTTGAGACGAAAAGTACAATCCCACAAACAAATAGAATCAAGTTTCTTTCTATCTATGTGCATATCCAGGTTTCCCAGCATGACTGGATGAAGAGGTCATGTGGAAGCCAAGGTGCATTTTTCTTATCTACTAAAAATCTGAATATCTGTATATCTGTAGCCATGGCAGAGATCCTAAGAATGTCATCCAACTGTTGTAGGGACCTAAGTGCAGAGGTGCACTGAAAGGTGCACATCCCACTTACCAGGTACTGACTTCTTCCTTGACTCTTTTTCAGTGGTGCAAACGCAGACTTCCCTGGGAATCACACCTCAAGCCAGAGACTCTGTCAGCTGCAGAATGGAACTCTGCTACTCCTACACCCTGGATTACCAGATGAGGACACCACCTGTTAATGGGCACAAGTCATGAACTACCCTCAACCACAACCTTCAGAATTCCTAGCATTGCCACAAGCTCCATGCCTGGAACAAACAGAGAATGACAACCTGCATGAGATGGCAGCAAATCTGTCAGTGCCTCTGGATGCCTATGAGTGCATGAAAGAACACCAAGACCCATCTCTACTCTCTTTAACATACCCTGACATGCAGCATCCCTTGCACTTCACTGATGCAGGGAGCCTAGGGCAGAAGCTTGCTTCTGACAATGCCACATTGGGAAGCAGCAGTCTTGGTCAGGATGAGCCTGGGACATGCACAGTGTGTTGGTCTCCAGCATGGACTTTGCAGACATGACTACACTGGTGGCAGAATTTCACCTCCCCAAATGTTCAACCCACTCTCTGAACTGAACCAATTCCAGGTTCTCACAGCCACCCAATGCAGAGACTCCATCGTCATCAGGAGCGATTCACACCCTTAAACCAGGTGAAGAGGTAGGAAGAGAAAAGCCCTCATCTGATTGATGGAGATTCTCTGGCCAGAATCTAGTATCAGGACCTGGTGGAGGGACAGAGCCTGGGAACAGTGCTGTGGCTAGAGAAGGTGATATTGACATCATCACCCAGTATATAGAGGGCAAAGCTCAGAAAGCCACACTCTGCAGACCCAGCAGACCTAGGAATCATAGAAGACAACACCAAGAGTACTAGAGAAATCAACTCCAAGAAAGCTGAGGGAGCTGATGCTATGAAGTCACAGAGTCAAGACAGAAGACAAGCCCACTGTCCTCAACAACAACAACAAGATCAATCCACCTGAGCTCAACCCTGATGGCTTTGACAAGCTTCAAAACCACCTCAGTGAGCACATGCTGGAGTCTGTGAAGGTCTGTCACTCACTGTGGAAGAAGGGTGAGAGGGAAACTGGCATCTCCTGAACCTTGAACTCTTTGTGCCACTCTGTGCTCTAATCGTAACAGAGTTGGTTACACTTTAGCCTCTGGGGCAATTGCCATTTTCTTTATCCAGGATTACATATAGCAAGCAGAATTCATTTATTTATTAACTCACTTTTCGTTTCTTGAATTGGGACCCACTCCATACCCAGCATCTCCTAGAACTGACTACATGGAACAGGCACTCACTGAACTCAAAAAGATCTGCCTGCTTCCCCCTCTGCAACAACCTCCAACTCAGCCTCTGCCTCCCCTACAGCCTCCACATCTGCACACTCCTAGGCCACTGTCTCAAGTGTGCTGGGACGAAAGGAATTCTCCAACCAGCAAGGTGGAATCAACGTTTTTTTTTTTTTTTTTTTTTTTTCTGTACCCGTGGATAACCACATTTCAGTGCATGACTTGATGAAGAGTCCATGTGTACTCCAGGGTACATTTTTGGTACATACCTAAACTCCAAAGAGACTAAGCCACATGTTTTTACAAATGCAACTTAACTCAGATTCATTTTTCCCTGACAATCTGTCTTGTTTCAGTTGTAGGCTCTACTTGTTACAATGCCCTTGAAGCACTGACCTCATATGAGGTGTGCTCATGCTATCCTGGGTATTTTCTACTTTTGTATTAAAGTTATGATTGCTTTTCTACTTCTAAGGAGTGGGGAATCTCAGAAATTTTATTCACCCTCTCCATAGAGACTCAAGGTGCAACTTTCTTCACAATATCTAACTCCCAACTACGGTGTATGTCCAACATTGTTCGTTCTAACAAGGGCTAAGTCCAGTCTAACTCACCTAGAAAATATTAACAAACCAGCATGAAAAGATCCTACTACGTGAATGCAATGATCCTCACAGGGACAAATTTGAGTACAGCAGAATGATGGAAAGCAATGGCTTAGGGAGGCCTCTGGTTTTATCACTCTCTGTGTGTGGCTTAATGACAGCTTTGACCACTGCCATCAGACTACTGTGTTCATCTTATACATTAGGAGCAGTAGAAACACATTTGGATGGATATCTTCTAATCTTGGTATTATTATTTTAAACTTTATGTATTCAAACTAAGGGTCTTGTAAAATAATCCTTATTAAAGAAACTCAGGAAGCACTTTTGATATTAAAGCAATTCACACAATGCTGTACCTGTATTGAATCCTCAATATCATTATTTCTCATTGTACTATTCACTGAACATGATTTTTTAAAACTATATATTGTACACTGAGCCCAGTAACTTTGTGACCAAGGCCTACCCATTCCTTAACTCTCACCAAAATCTTAGGCATTGTTCATATGCTCAACAGCATTGCCTTCAGTGTCAGGAATGGAACATGTAGGTGTGTGTAATCTCCCATCCATATAGCGAGACAGCATCGGGAGATATTTGTCTGGGACTGGATACATATGGTATAAAATGATTATCCCGAGTTACAAGAACTCTCCTGCAATCACCTTGACTACACTCATCACTTTAGCTGAAATGGTTTTGTTGTGTGTAGACATCACATATTCCTTATCCATTGCTCTGTTATTGGACAGCAAGATCAGGTAATATAGATATTCCTGAAAACACCTGCCATCTATACTCATGTGCAAAGCAATAACATGTTCAATTGCTTGGAATAGTAGGGATGGAAATTGAGATAGATCTGGTGTTGGTGTTTAAAGTGACTCCATACTGAAATAGAGAGAGAGTAGAATACGTCACATTATCTCCACCAACTTATTGGTGTTTCCTGTGGAAGCAATACTTGGAAGCCCCCTACTTTCAGTTAACTCTCCAATTCTATTCTCTAGCATCAAGAAAGACCATTTTCCCGTGGGCCTGGTGTTCACATTCAATTAATGTCTAGAATGACAAGTCAAGTTTCATGAACCTCCATGGCTCCTTCTACTATGTACAGTTAAGCTTCACAGCCACAGACCTGTCTATCACTGCATCCATCTCTTCAATTACTTTCAAAGTTCTCCATCCATCTGATCATCCATAACAATGGGATGTTCACTTGATTTTGGAACAGAAAGCCATGCTACACTATTCTACCCTATGCTCTAGCTCTCAATTCCATTGGGCTCCTACTGGCAGGACAATCCCTGAGCTTTGGATGGACTGCTTTGTGCATGATCCATTTCTGAGTACCAGCCGGCCATCTCACCACAACAGCAGCCACTGAGTCTCAGCAGCCTAAACAATGACAGCTCTCTCCAACAGCAACAGAAACAATGCCAAAGGAAGACCTGCAAAGAGTCAGACTGTAACAGTTACAGCTGCACCTGAAACTACATTAATCTCCTGCAGAACCACAAAGGTTTAGAAGGGAAACATAGAGACCCAACTATTCCAGTCAACAAAACAATAGCAGTTGTCTTCCCTCTAGACCTGGAACTCCTCCATCATGGAGATTTTGTGGTGGGTTGCAGTACACGACACGAATTTTCTTCTGTGCAGGTGTACACATATCAAATTGGAGAGTTGTTTAAATTATAGCTATCAACTCTGCTTTCGCCTTACCAGTGTACACATCTCTCTTGACATTTTAATATGTGGGAGAGACAGCTGACATCCTAATAGCACAATATCCAGACAATTCTCCCCAAAAATGATGGAAGAGCCTGGCTTGTTCTATGAAAGCCAGCCTGCTATCAGGAGGGGGTTCCAGCTTGGGGCTAATCTGACTCCTTCATAGCCTGCTACTCAATCAGTTTGGTGCTATTCTACGTTTGTCTCATAACTTAAACAGGAATGAAATAGTTTTCATATTCTGGGAAGTCTAAGGATATTCTTGGCCAACATCTCCTGAGGCTTAAGCCCCATCTTAGCCGTTAGCATTTAGCAGGAATATGTCTTCAGGAAGTGCCATTTTTCACCCATGCAGGATACCATCTTTCAAATTATTTAACTTACATTTATTTTCCTGGAGATCTGTCCCAAAGTTTTATTTTACCATATTTATGTGTTACCTCTTGAAAGCCTTTTCTTTTCTACGAGCAACAGAAAGATAGTAGGAACTGACAAGTGGGGACTTGGAAAAGAATTAGAAGGAGTAGAGGGTTCAGAAACTAAAACCACTCTAGGTTGTTAGAGAAAATAAGTTCATTATGACACTGAAAGAAAAATAATGTGCAAATGTTAAAAAAATAGAAAACACTGAAATAATGGGAATTAAACATCTAGACATCTATCAGTTTCTATTATCTTCTATCTATCTATCTATCTATCTATCTATCTATCTATCCATCTCTCTTATCTATGGATCTCTCATTTTTGCTCCCCTCTAAGACTTCTCAGTAACACAGGCCCAGTGATGTTCTACTCACCTGGGTCTATGCTGCTACAAGAACACACTTATTTTTCAGAATGGTCTACAACCAGGAGCCTGGATGAACCTTCCAAATTTCAGTCATTATCACTTGGAATGTGTCACATTATCTGACAAGTGGTCAGTCATGAAGGAAACTGGAAGGGTGAAAGACAAAGGCAGCCTACAGGCCTATGAGAAAATATAATCTTATTGCAGAGCTTTGCCAAGCACTACAAAACATGAAACAATCTGCATGGAGGAACAGTTCTACTGAGCTGGGCGTGTAGCTGCAAGCTACAGCACTAGCTCAGTGTAAAAGAGGTCCCAAGGGAAAGTGCTCACAGCTCATGTGAATGCAGGAGGAGGGCTAAACAGGCTCCAGGGTCATTTTCAATGAGGACTGACAGACAGACACTGTCATAGTAGTGCTTGTTGAGGCAGTTAGAATAAGAAAGGTATATAAATGCACACTACACCCATACCATGAGACAGTCTATGAACCCACCAGTGAGTGCCCAAGGAGAATGATAACAATCTAAACCAAAGTGAGGAAACACACAAGATTTACCCATATTTAAACAAAATATCATATTCCTGTCTGTGTTATACACTGAGATGGGAAATGGGTTGTTCTTTTTTCAAATATAAAGAAAAATTGTAGGATAAAAAACCAGCCAAATAAACCCTCCCTATCCCTGAAACCAGGGTGAAAAAGGTAAAAAGGGCCTGTGAAAGAAACACACTTTGGCCCTGAAACCAAAATCAAAGAAACACACTCTGCCCCTGACCCACTCAGCACAAAAACCAACCAATCCCTGAGCAGGGAAACCTACAGAAACATAATCGAAACCAATCTCTGGGTTTGTCCAAACTCAGGGATTGGAATCTGAGCAATTCTTACCCTGCAATGCTTCAACCTGGAAAAACTCCCCACTAAGAAACCCTACATAATCCCTGTACCTGTTTATTTGGTAACTGCCTTTTTTCTTCCTGGCAGAGGCAGCCACCCTCCTGGATTCTTCCCCTCCAATAAATATCTTGAATGGAGGTTTGGGTGAGACCTTCTTTTGTCAGAAGGGAGCAGAGCAGAAGGGGAACAGTAGACACACAGGAGCAGAGCAGAGCAGAAGATGTTAACACTTTCCCTGGGGAAACCTTCCCCTAACAAAGCAAAGTGGTTTCATGGGGAAAACTTTCCCTGGAGCAGGGATGTAAGCTGCTATGCTTATGTCAACTTTGTGCTATTCCTTGATTCCCAACAGCCAGGATCCCTTTCCAACAAGCTGCCACACTTACAAAAACACCTACATTGCTTTTTTCATGTAATCCACCGCCACATACCAACAAATGCCTTCCTGCTCAAGGTGTTCCAGTCTCTAAATAGATTAGACTTTACATCAGATTAAAAAGCATGGCAGAGAATGCTAGAGCCTCATGGATTCTGCAGGAGACTGTTGCCGAGGCAGGAAGAAGGTTCAGAAATAACTGTCACACTCATTATACTTGTGGATGAAGAGAGAAGGTGGCCAGCAACTAATGATACTAACAACCTCAATGCTGTAAGAAGGGAGGCAAGATACAAAGAATGCCATGTGTCTGAGGCCAGTGTGAGATACATCGTAAGCTTCTGAAAAACAGGGGCTACAGAGACTTGCCTATCTCAGGAAACAAAAGACCAGAAGGAGAGAAAACATCCAGAGGTAGACAAGTCTGGGCAGCAAATAGCAACAAGTTTGAAAGAGGTAACATGTGTAGCAAGGCTCACCATCAGCCCCTCAAGTGCTGGCTTCTACCAGCAGCATCCAATTACAAGCATCTTCACGATGACCAGAAGATCACTGCTTCTGGAAGTTCACCATGATACTGGCTACTACTTTAAGGATACATGACAGAAGATCACTGCTTCTGGAAGTTCACCATGATACTGGCTACTACTTTAAGGATACAGGGTCATGCTGGACAAGAATCAAACCCTACCAAAAGGGATGAAAAGCAGAGAAGAGAGATATGAGTCCTGCCCGGGGAAACATAGACTAAGGAAGGCCTCTAAGAGAAAACACTCAAAGAAAAGATTCTTAGAGTTCATCATCCAAAGTGCTCTCAATACACTCAACTCTGTCCTTTAACACAGTCACAATGGAGCCCATTGATCTCTTCCTTGGGTCATGGACTGATGATGACGGCTCATAAACCAGATCAACGGATACAGTTTCTCATCCGAGGTTTCCTCCACTTAGCCAACCTCTCCTTCCTGTCCAAGGGGACTGACTGGATGTACAGTGTATGCTGAAAGCATACTCACTCCTGGAAGGTGACACCTCATAGGAACAACAGACACAGCTTCATCGATGAACGTTATAAGAAGCTCTGCCAATATCCTGGACTAAACCTCCTGAGAGGGTAACTTCCATGGCAGGATTGCCTCCTTTCACTAGCACACACCTCAGCCTGCATGGCTACTGTTAGTCTCCTGGCATCCTCTCCAACCAATCCCACCTGTTAGCTCAGAATCCGACCTTCCCATTGGCTGCTGCCCCGTTTATGACATCATTCGCCCTTCAACCCAACCTACCAACCCTGGTAGGTTCTTGGGGTTGCCACGGTGATGCCTGTAAACAAATTTGGATCATCACAGGTCACCTGTGACCAGTGACCAGTAAGTGCTGTCTGATACTGGACACACTTGCCACTCTGGTCAGCTGATCAGACAAGGACAAACAATTCTCTTGCTCCATTGTACTGTGGATTGCTGATACTCTCACCCCAACCATGGCAGGTAAGGAAAGAAATTTTAAAACATTAAAAAAATAAGGATCACTTCTCCCTTATTTTTTACTATGCTTTTAAATCTTTGTGTAATGGGTATACTATTGATGTGATAGAGATATCTGGAATTGAATGTCACATTTAGATTTGGTTCTTACTGAGGCTGGAAAACATGGACTAAAAGAAGACAAACTGCAGAGATGACACTGGATGTACACAACAGGTAGTTTGGAACAATGTCTACAGATAACCAGATGTAAATAAAAAGGCACAAGACATTGTCATATCCCAACCCATTACTATGCAGCCACACATGTTGAGATTAGACTAGGTAAAGGTTTCCTGTCACATATAGGAAAACAATATCCAGCTCTAGGTCCCTGCTCTTACAAGCCATCTTCCACAGCATTTCCTCATCTTTTGAGTACTGTTTGGTTGGATGTTATCAACTGAGGCTGAGTACTCCACAGTCAGTGACTCTGGACAAGAAGTGACACACCAGTGTGTGACGGATTCTCACAAGATTCCCAACTAGGAGAGTTACTAGAAATTAACAATTACTGAGGAAGTGTTCATTGAAGAATCAATGTAACCAATTATTAATTAAGAAACAATCTTATTCAGAGATGAACCCCATACTACATTAGAAATCCCAAACGTCACTGAGAACATAGGCACTCAACATGAAATGTTATGCAGGTTGTATTATGTAGTCAATGGATGTGTGCTGAATTTATATTAAAAAATAACAAGTAGTGACTTACATAAAAAGTATTGGGGAGTAAGGATCTAGAGACAAGGGATTCTTAGCTAAATACAGTTCTTATCTATGAAAGTGCTGATACATTTCATTAAGAAAGCTCAGAATAGAACAAGCTTGGTGGACATGGAAGGAACCTATAATCCAGCACTCTGATGCAGAGCAGGCAGTCTGTGTGATTTCAAGGCCAGACTGATCTAGATAGAGACTCTCTCTCTGTCTACATTGAGAGAAGGTGTGCACAGAACAGGAACAAAGGCACAGGCATGAGAAGCTGTCTAAGGTTCTCCTACTTTAAACACTTCTGTTCTGGACACAGGTGTGAGGCAGTGCCACAGCAGGAATCAGAACAAGACAAAGCAGAGTAAAGAAGGCTGTTGTCTAGTCAGAGCAAGAGTCAACGTGGATCAACTAGGAAGTCCATGCCAACACAGGAAGAACAGGCAGCTCACTAAATGAGAGCCATCCTATCCTTTACCAAGAATCATTCTGAACCATATTGTTTGGATATGTGAGGAAAATAGGTTTCAGACTCTCCCAGACACTACAAATTGTAGCTAAGACAGCTTGTGAGTGTTACAGCTCTGAAGGTGAAAGTACCCTGACTTGTCCAGAAATCAGGCTTTACCTGGAACTGCAATAGGACAGTTCTGGAGGGTGGATCTCCCGGAGGACAGCTTTGGAGACTGGAGCCACAATAGGACAGCTCAGGTCTGGAGGGAAAGATATTCTGATTTGTCAGGAAGCTAGGCTATACCTAGAGCTGCCAGAGGACAGCTCTGGAGGGAGAGGTATCCTGACTTGTCAATGAGTCAGGAGATATCTGAAGATAGGGGTGGGATGGGACATGGTCTCCCTGCAGGATATAGCAATCCTGCTCCTCTCTGAGAGAGAGCCTTTACACCTGAACCTCACTCTGCCTTCACTTAAGAGCTCTGCTTGTTTTCTCTGGCCCAAGATGTTGCTGCTTCTGCTTCACTCTGCTAAAGGGGAAACCTTGCAGAAATGTAGCAATCTCCTCTGCCTCCAGTGAAAAGTTGTTACTTTTTTTCTGCTCAGTGTTGCTCAACCCAGCTAAGGGAATATCTCCGAAAAGATTTTTTTGGGGGGGCTCAGTCCCCCAGTGAATGTCTTGGCAAGGTTCTTCTGTTCTGTGCAGGCTAATGAAAATCTTTACCCAAGACTCTTTTAAGAAAAAGATTTATTTTGGAATGAGGTTTTCGAGGAGAATGGCTGTCTCTGCCAGGGTGGGAAAGAACAACCCACAACTAAACAGGCAGAGGAGATTTTTAGGGGAAGAATTTCTCCAAAAGATTTTCTGTTCAAACACTGATTTGTTTTCCTGCTCACAGATTGGTTGGTTTCATTGGTCAGGAATAGAGTTGGCTTTAATTTCAGGGCCAGGGCATATTTCTTTCACTGGCAGAGCTGGCTCTGGTTTCAGGGCCAAACTGTGTTTTGTTCATTTTTTTATTTTTCTTTATTATGAAATTTTCTACTCACTCTGCATACCACCACAGATCCCCCCTCCTCCCTTCTCCCATCCTCCAGAACTCCCTCCCAAGCCACCCCACATCCCCACATCTCCCAAATCAAGGTCTCCCACTGG
>NW_023504776.1:0-3000 GCF_004664715.2 Peromyscus leucopus | reverse complement strand
GACACTGATGTTAGACATCTTCACTTTTTTTTTTTTTTTTTTAAATGAATAGTCTTACTACATAACCCGGGCTGGCCTGGAACCACCTTCCGATCCTCCTGCATCAGACACACAGCACTTCCTTCCCGCGTCTAAAAGTCGGTCTTTAAATATTTCCCAAGGTCATTCCCAGATTCAAGGCCATCACTTTCTGAGAAAGGTCAAGTCTTAGTGCCTCTCTGGCGGGGTGAGACCCTCTCTCCACCAGGGACAGCACCTTACCTCGCTTGAACTCTTCCAGGACAGCGTCCAATTTGGTGTCGTTGAAGACGAAGTGGAGTGGATGGTTGTAAAAGCGGGTGATGGTGCTGAGCGGCGTGCAGTCCTCAGGGTCCACGAAGGTCAAGTCTTTGAGTACAGTATGTCCACGATGTTGGAGCGCTCCTCCTCGTACACTGGGATGCGCGTGTGGCCGCTCTGCATGATACTGGCTAGGACGCCGAAGTCCAGGACAGCGCCGGAGTCCAGCATAAAGCAGTCTTCGAGGGGCGTGAGCACGTCCTCCACGGTCCGGTAGCGCAGGACGCCCTTGCTCAGATCGCTGTAGGGTCGCCGCCGCCGCGCGCCAGCTCCAGCACGCGCTCACGCAGACGCCCCGGCCGCGCTGCCAGCTCCAGCAGCTGCCCCACCGGCAGCGCCACGGCAAGGTGAGCAGCACCGCCAGGCGGCTGAGGCCCAGCGCGCGCGGCGCCAGCGCCAGCGCCCAGCGGCCGCTCACGGCGACCGGCAGCACCTCGCCCACCAGGAACACCAGCCCCGCGCAGCCCAGCACCGCGGGCACGGCGCGCTGGCCGACCGCTCGGTACAGCAGCACGGCCAGGGCCGCCTGCGCCAGGCTGGCCAGCAGCAGCAGCGCGCCCAGGGCGCAGCCGGCCCATCGCCGCGCAGGTTCCAGGCGCCGCGCAGCCGCGCGCTCCGCCTCCGAGCCGCTCTCGCGCAGCACCTGCACCTCGGCCGGCGCCAGCGCCAGCGCGCTCAGCTGCAGGCCGCGCGCCACGGCCGCCAGGGCCAGCAAGCCGGCCGCCCCCAGCCCCAGCGCCCAGGCGGCGCCGCCTCCTCGGCGGCCCCGCCGCCCGGCTCCACGCGCACCGCCAGCAGCGCGGAGCGCGGGCGCCCGGCCTCGGTGCGCAGGCGCAGCAGGGCACGCCACTCGCCCGTGGGGCGGCCGCCTCCTCGGCTCCGTGGCCCGGCCGCCCTCGGGCAGCCTGCGCCCTCCGTGGCCACCCAGGTCCAGGAGCTGTTGTTGGCTAAGCCGGAGCAGAAGAGTCGCAGGCAGAAAGTGGCCTCCGGCGCTGCCCTTCCGCGCAGCGAGCCTGCGCCCGGCGCGCTGTCCTCCTCCATGCAGAAGCCCAGCAGTCCCGCTCCCGGCGCCGCCTCCCCCGGTGCTGCCCAGACAGAGCGCGGCAAGCACCCAACCCAGCCAACCCGCCACCGCCGCCGCTGCCGCCGCAGCCGCCGCCGCCATGGCCTGCTACCCCTTCTGGGCCTCAGGCGCAGCCTACCCCACTCACCCGCGCCTCTGCCGCTGCGGCCAATCGGAGCAGGCCTTCGTGTCACTTAGACCAATAGGCGGCCGGCGGGGGCGGGCTCCGGGGAGAACTAGGCTGCGCCGGGGAGTAAACAAGCGGCGCGGGGCGGGCCGGGGCCGGGGGCGTGGGGCTCGGGCGGCGAGGGAGGATTCCCGAGCGGCGGTCTGGGACGACCTAAGGGTCTCCGCGCGTGTGTAGGAGAAAAGGAAGATTGTTAACCGCCTAGCCTGCAAGGTTTAGAGCTGAATACGAACCAGGGACTGGGTGCACGGAAGCCAGAGGTTCTTTGTTTATAAGATTTATTTTCTAGTTCTGCGTATGTGTGTGGGTTTTTGCATGCGAGTGCTGTGCTCTAGGAGGCCAGAAGAGGGCGTCGGATTCCCCCGGAGCTGGAGTTACTAGCTGGTGTGAGGTGGTGTGTTGGGAATTGAACCAGCCTCAGCACGCATTCTTCACCTCTGAGCCAGCCCTCCAGCCCCATTGATTTGTTTTAAAACTAAGGTTTCTTGAAGGTGTTCCTACTTTGCGTCAGACTCTGTAGACATCAAGACACACACTTGCTTTTGAGGAGTTGCCCTGACAGGGAGACTCATAGTAAATACTCAAACCCTTAAAAATCAGTTTCCTTGAATCCTCACAGCTGCTTCATGTAATCAGTCTTACAAGGGAAAGCAATGCGCACAGACTGTGTGCGCCTTTGGGTTCTGATGTGCGAATTCCTCGGGTAGAGGATCTTTATGTCCTCATTTTAGAAGACAATACATCAATTGGGTGGCGTGTTCTTCACCCTTTGCATTTGGTCTTTATGTGATTAACTTCTCTATAGTATCCACATACTTTGTATTTTTCTCTATACTCCCCGCCAAGTCCTAGTACAAGTACACTTGTTATACATGTCAATTTAAATAATATTTTTAAAGATTAGTTTTATGTGTATGTGTGGACTCAAATGTGTATATATGCACTGTGTGTGTAGGTTCCCAAGGATACCAGAAGAGGGCACTGCATATCCATATTCACAGGAACTGGAATTCCTGGCATTTGTGAGCCACCATGTGGGTTCTGGGAACCAGGTCTTCTGTAGAGCAGTAAGTACTCTTAACTGCTGAGCCATCTCTCCAGCCCATTAAATGATTTTTAAAAAAGGATTCTGTAGACGTAACTCACTGCCCTGAAAATACAAACTTAAAAAAGTATGTGCAATATGGTCTAAAGTTGTGTAGAAGATAAGGTGCAAAAAGAGGCCCATGAGGAAAGATCAAGAGGGAAGATGTTTTGTGAAAAAAATCTGATCCAGATGTGGCAGCACATTTGTAATCCTAGCAGAGGCCAGCTAGGGCTATATAGTGAGATCCTGTCTCAAACTCAGAACAAGGGACTGGAGAGATGGCTCTGTGGTTAAGAGTACATGCTGCTCTTGCAGAGGACCCTA
>NW_023504775.1:0-30965 GCF_004664715.2 Peromyscus leucopus | reverse complement strand
TCCGTTTCTACATGAGCAGTTACTGCTCTTAACTGATAAGCTATCTCTCCAGCCCCTTATCTCTAATCTTTAAAGTGTATACTATATGTACTATATATATATATAGTACATATATATGTACATATATATACACACATATATATGATATATATATAATTTATGCATGTTTCCTGCCCCCAAATATTTGCATCTTTCTTTCTTTCTTTTTCTTTTTCTTCTACTGAGGAAAGTATTTTGTATGACCAGTGAAATAATATTCAATTTTATAGGTACCAACATCTTCAACAACTAGTTGAGATTAGCAGCATAAATCAGTAGTATTGTGAATTGCAACCACCATGATGTCAAGCTACAATTGCACATATTACAAAGCTTTTACTGTGTCTTACTCCCATGACAACTGTGTGAGGTGGAACTGACTGCTTTGATTCTACTAATTAGGAAAATAAAACTTTGAAAGTCTATAATTTGACATATTTCCCTTTTGGTTGTGGCTGGAAGACCATGTAGAAACTCACATCTGGGCACCAGCTGCCACTCTTGCAGCATGCTGACATCCTCACATCCACTCTCTGTGAAATATAACTCTGTGATGATTTTCCTGCTTGAATTTAGTCAATAAAACATATAAGAGTGAAGAATGCTAAAGTACATTGCAATAATGTAACCTGATCTTCATGCCTCTTCTCTAAGCACTTCCATATTAGCTACTACAGACTTTATACCTCATTAATCCTTCATGATGTGGTTGCATGAACAGTTCTAACATAGTGACTATAACCTTTCCTATTATCTACAAATAATTAATGATCCAGATTCCAATTATGCTGATGTGATGGGCAGCTGGAGACCCATTTCTTCCAGGAGCCCTGGCCTTGACTTCAGACCCTGAAACAGACTCTTCTGTCATTTCTCTAAAGTGCCCTGACTTTGTCACCTGAGTAAAAATTATAAATTTGAAACAGATAAAAGTCATTCTGTGTTCAGTCTGGTGAAGAAAGTGATGACCAAGAAGAACCAAATGTTCTGGGAATAAAATATCTCTGTCACTGGTAAGACTTCAAGCAAATAACAAATATGAAGCAGTTTATGTTTCTTCAAATTAACATGTGTATACATTTAAATATCTTGAAATGAATGTATTAGTCACTGCTTTAATGATGTTCCTATAGCTTTATGCTCACACTTTTTATAATTCATTTTCTTCAGCTGTTGCAAATTGCTTAAAAAACACATCAGCTATTATCATAAATTGCATTACAGGAGAGAGGGACAGACAGACAGACAGAGACAGAGACAGAGAGACAGAGAGAGACAGAGAGAAAGAGACAGACAGACAGAGATGTTAAGGTAAGCTTAACATTTGAACAGTGGAAAAAGAAGATAAATGTATGCTGGTTCTCTGTGGACTGTCCTGATAGGTTAGATTTGCTTGTAGTAAGACTGACTCAAAATGAATAAAATAAAGTAAAAACAAGGTTAGAGATGCAGTTCAGTGTCAGAGCACTTGCTTACCATGCCTGAGGCCAGTGACTGCACTCTGGGAAATTTCAATCCATGGTTGTTTGACCCTTTTGCTTTTTAGAGTGAGGTCACACACTGTGATAGAAGCATATGCAGAGGGAAAGTGTTCACTTTATGTTCAAGGAGTAAAAAAAAAAGAGGAAGAAAAGGAAGGAAGAGGTTGAAAATAAGAGGGAGGAGTAGATAATGATGGAGTCCATAGCCCTCTCTGGGAAGAAACCCCTGTAAACTACAGACCTCCCAGGAGGTACCACCTTGTGAAGGTTCTGTCATTTTTCCAAGCTTTTTAACACAAAAGCTTCTGTGCACATTTCTAACATGAATATCAGGGTTTTGCCTGGCCCCATAAGAGTCCAATAACCATTGCTTCCTCCTGTGCCTATTGCCCACTCATTGAGCTCAGAGCAATTGCATTAGGAGCAAGAACGATGTGTATCAAAATACCCTTTAGAAGAAGTAAATGAGGCTGTATTTGGCATTTAATTTAACAAACACAATTAGTTTAGCAATTAAGGTGATGTCTGTGAGTATCAGAAAGCCCTGTTAATCTCAAAGCCATAGAACTGCTTTTCTCTCCTACTTTAATTGGGAAGATTTGCAGTTTCTAGCCTGTGTTTAGCTGCATGGTGGTGCTGTCAGAGTAGATGGCTTAAACTCTTAGCAGTTTCAAGACAGCTGGTGCTCAGTTACATATCACAAAAGCATTAAAGGGTGAGATGGAGTTGGGGTGGGACAATGCCTCTGCTTCTTGCCTTTCTATTGGAAATCCAATATTTTCCCCATTTCCTGTTAGAATGTTGATGTCTGTGTCAGGAGGTTATTCCTGGAAGCAAGATTTTCTAAATTAGCAAAGTGGGACCTTGCTTTCCCCCAACAAATTCAAGGTTATGTTAACAGGAGGAGTGTAGGAAAGAGATATGAAATAACATTTTATTGTCTTTTGTAAGTCATTGTGGGAAGCATTATAATTTGGTTAGAGTTTCCTATACTCATTTTACAGCTTAGTATTTACTATTTTAATATTGAATTGCCTACGGGAATACGGTACTACAAACTTTTCATTGCTTAGTTCCTTGAAGCTTAATGAGGAGCTGCTATAAGAAGATTTTATTTTGTACCTGAAATCTTTATGTGATTTTTTCCTGAAACTGAAATAGGAGATGAGCAACTTGAGAAGTTGGCCATCACTGTTCATTTCTCTCAGGTTCTGTAACTGGGATCACTTTCCATATTTTTCTCAAATATACAAAATTCATGTCGTCCACACAAACTTTAAGGCCTTCATTCTTCCTTTAGTGGTAGAAGTCTCTGCAAGCCAAGGTCTCCACTGTCACTGCCACTTTCTCAGGCCTGGTCCTCCATTAGGTTTGGTCCAAGCGTCCCTTCCTTGGGGCAGCTTGTCAATGCCTTTCCAAACACTCTTCTAGTAATCATGTTATTTGTTAGTTTTCCATTTTAATGTTCTTCATGTGAACTTGCTGCACATGTTAGTATATAATCAGACATGCTCAACATCAAAGCAGTTCCTCTTGATATTTATGTGACTCATTCTGCAGTGTTCTAAACCTAACCCAGAGCCAACCACAATTATTAAATATATGTTAAACAAATGAAAGAATCACTCCCTTCTCCTCTCCCTCTCTACTCTCTGCTTCCTCACAGTGGAGAGAAATAATGATGAGAAAACATTTAAGATAGAGTTCTTGGTCAGGAGTTTCTTAAAAGACGAATTATATTTTATTAAATGCAAATGTCTTATATCTAGATAAAGTGGATTGACTATTCCATCTGATCAGTTTGGAAATTATCCAGAGCATGAATTATGATATTATACATTTTTTAAATGGGCATCACAACTCAGGATTTGTAATGAAAAAAAGTTGTCACATACTTCAATGTTTAGAGTCCTCTTCATGATCAGATCTTAGTGTTTGTACATCATGAGACTGCTTTCCTATGGCTTCTCTAAGACTTTACATATAAATTTTAAAGATTTATTTAGAAAATTTAATTATATGTATGTCTGTGTATATGTGAATGAGCATGTGAATTTGATTGCAGGTGCCTACAGAGGCTGGATGAGGGAGTATGATCCCCTGAATCTGGCATTACAAGTGCTTGTAAGTCATTTGATATAGGTGCTGAGAAATGAACTAAGATTCTCTGAAGGAATAGTATACACTCTTAATCATTGAGTCATATCTCTGGACCTTAAAAATTAATTATAAAGGGTAATTTTTCCTCAGTTAAAAAACAGATAAAAGATTAGAAGAGGCACCTCACCAAAGTAGACACACAGATGAGAAGTCAGTGTACAGAGTGATGTTCAGCATTGCATCTTCTGAGGAAAGCACTGAGTGTGAACATTTGTGCCTGCTCAAAAGCATTCCTTTACAAAAGATAAATGCAGTTTCCCCAGGACACCAAATGCTGCTGAAAATGGAGGATGAAGAGCCATCCCCAGTACTGATGGATTACAACATGGTGAAGCTGCCTTCATGGGGCTTGGCCATTCTAAGCATTCTTTTTCCATATCAGCTAGAACTGATGCTTGATTGTATTTACCCAGATGAATTAAAAATATATGCATTCAAATAACTGTATGTAAAAGTTTATTCATAATTGACAAAACCACAAGCAAAAAAAATTACCTCCAGTAAGTATGTGGATATAGAAATTATTTATGTGCAAGATGGAATATTGATTTCAAGGTATCAAATGAAGAAAAGACATGAAAATGATAATCCCATGTGGAAAAGTGAAAGAGCAATTTAAATAAGATTAAATAATATATGGTTTAAAATTGATATTTTCAAAAAGGCATAACTATGAAGGAACTAATGAGATCTGTGGTTGCCAGTTTCTAAGGGTATGGGGAGGGATAAACATGTGATGCACTCAAGATTTCATTATAGGGCCTGAGTGTGAAAAGAGGGACAAACGTGATATCCGGGGGATTCAGCTAACAGAGAAGTCCTGTGCAGTATTGTCATAATACATACACATTATTAGTCTGACAAACATTGCCTTTATTCCTGACATTTCCTCTTCACAATTTACCATCCAGTGATCTTCCCTCTGGATCGTAGTTAAACAGCCTCCCATCACCATGTTGCATGTAAGACTCCCTATCACTACACAACACACTGAGGTCATCCTCACAAACATCAGTAAAAACACATTAAATGGAGCCTTCCTTAAATCCATAACATAGGAAAGGATGTTTTTCTTTCACATCCATATAGTTTTGTTCTCTTCCCTCATTACCATATTTAAATAACCAAATGTCAAAAATATCTTTAAACCCTGGCTTTTCATTATTGTTAACCAAACAAAGCATTAATCTCAGGGAAAAATTTGGTTTAGGAAACTTATTGAAAAGGTAATTATAATACTAATTGACAATAGCTAAATAAATAGTATTCATTTTTATCAATAAAATGTACCAAAATAACTTGAAGAAGTAAAATAAACCCATACTTAAAGCTGCAATGTGTCCAAATTATAGTGACCTTGTGTGACTCATGAGCAGGGAGAAGCTATTCATTAATTGTTGACTGTCTGGGTAGGAAAGGAGATGCTCCCCGAGCACAGCAACAAGACTGACACCAGAACTGCTTCTCACTCTCTTGTTTTTGCTTTGAATGTCACTTCTAATGGTTGAGCCCTCTCTCCAGACCTCTTGGGGTCCATGTTATCTCATACGGCAGATTCATAGTTCCCATGGTTGATTTTACTCATAATCAGATGTGAAACCAGTTTGAATATTAAGACACAACAATGAGACTTAATTCAATGTAACTTTAACAGGGTAGGACAATGTTTTCATCTCCTTTCTCTGGTGTTTAATAATTATAAGAATATTACCTAGCCCTTGTTGTGATTAATCCAGTGATGAGGTTTCACACTGATTTTGTTTTATTTAGTTTTCCTAACAAATATCTCTCATGAAATCTAGGTTAGAGATCATGATGCTCATGCAGTCATTCAGAAAGCCTGAGTGACTCATTGATGGCTGGTCTCCTCACTCCCTCTGGCACCTAGCTCAAAAGTTTTATGTTCTTACTGATGGAAGCCTCGAGGTGGCAAAGCAATAACATTTATTGATGAAATGTCCAAAGGTGCAAAACACAGTTACAATCTGGTGTGAAGTTCTAATTGGGAGTCGGTTTTAGCCTTCACAGTTGACAAGTATCCCATTTGTTTTCTCTTTTAAGACAGTGCATTAACAGAGGCTGCTCTTTGGAGGAAACCTCAATGGTAGGTTCTTTCCAGATGTGCTGATGGTACAACAGGAGTATGGATCTTCTCTCAAGATCAGAGCTTCCTTACCAGAATGAGAACAGCTTTCCCCTTGGCCACATGCATCTTTACCTTTCCCTGTGAAGGAAACAAAAACTCCTACATAGTCACTGACTTCTCAGCCTCAAAAACTGCTGGGGTCAACATCACTCTCTGCACTTTAGAGTGTAAGAACATGAATCTCAAGATCTCAGGGAACATGTACATGATTTCAAAAGTAAAACATGATGGAATTTGATCACCATGACTCTCATTTTATTGTGAAATATATAGATTGTGCCTAGAGCCTCACTGGGGCTGAATCTAGTCTCTAAAATAAGATATAGTCTTGTTTTTCTTTTACCCACTAAAGTTTCCACTCCGCTCATTCCCACAGAGATGGGTTATTGAAATTCATGGCTGTCAGCCCTGCTATCCACATCTGTCCCCACTCACACTTTGGTTATCTGATTTCCCATGATGCACTATTTCAGAGCTGCTTATTGGTATCATTTTCTAATCTGCTAGGCCCCTATATACACAGTGATCTCAGGCTTGTACTGGGAAGTACAATAACCTAACATTTCTTAGTGACTTCTCTAGATTCCTTCCAACCTCTCCAGCAAGTCATTCATTACTAGGGAGATGTGAGATGTTGTTCTACTCACAAAGGAAAAGAAAACTGAATGTCACAGTCATCATTATCACACAACCTTCCCCCTACCACAACTCCCTAACTACTCTTGTTCATTACCTTGCTGTCATTATGGCAACCTGCTTCTCCATTCACTAGCTTATTTAGATATTTGTCACATGAATCCATCTTTGTGACTACTGGTAGCTGTGAACTCCTGTTTTTCTTTTTGTTATTTTTATTAAATTTATTTATTTATTTTACATCCTCTCCCTCTTCTCCTCCCATTCTCTCCCCCGACTTCCCCTCCACTGCCACCCCAACACACTCCTCTGTTACCTGATAGAAAGAGATGCAGAGAACCACAGACTATCATTAGGCCGAGCTCAGGGAATCCTGTGGAAGAGAGGGAGGAAGGCTTTTATAAGCCATAGAGGTCAAGGACATCACAAGACAATTCACAAAAACAACTTACCTTGGCTCACAGGAGCTAACAAAGTCTGAACTGACAACCAGGGAACCTACCTGGGACTGGCCTAGACACATTGCATATATGTTACAGTTGTGTAGCTTCATCTACTTGTGATCTTTATACATGGAGATATGCATGCTGTCTTTATACATGGAGTCACCATTCTTCATCCATTTCCTATCTGAAAACCTACATATTACTTTGTATGTATTATTTAGCTGAAGGCACTTTAAAACTGTTTGAATTACATTTAAACACGTGTTAAATCTGCCTTCACTAATTAGTTTACATCATTTCCTTGGATAGTTACTCCTATGTCTTTATTTGTCACTTGTATCATGAGAAATTCTTGAATATGCACTTCTTAACATCTGAACTAATTAGTTAAGGAGTAAAACGCATAAGGTTGTGAAATTCAAACACAAGACTAGGTACACAAGATTCTCCCTTTACAGTCTGTGTGAAACAGTGAAGTTTCTCTCACATCTTGTAACTTTTAGCTTCCTTATCTGCAAGTTAAAAACAATACTGTATATCAGTGTGCTGTGGAACAATTCTTTTCTGCACTATGAATATATATTACTTCCATTGGTTAATAAAAAGCTGACCGACCAGTAGCTGGGCAGGAAGTTAGGCAGGAAAACCAAATTGAGAATGATGAGAAGAAGGAGTGCAGAGTCAGAAGAGTCACCAGCCAGACAGAAAATAAGTCATACACACAAAATGGGGTAGAGGTAAAAGCCAACAGCCTCGGGGCAGCACATAGATTAATAGAAATGGGGTAATTTAAATGTAAGAGTTAGCTAGTAACAAGCCTGAGCTATCAGTCAAGCATTTTTAATTAATATAAACCTCTGTGTTAATTTGGGACCAGATTCTCAGGACAGGGAAATATTCATTTACACCAATGTGTTTCATTGTATAGTGTAAAGTCAGATAGTAGGTATGAACACGCTTTACAAAGTATGAAGTGTTGCAGTTATTGTTTGACCAGTATCCTACAGTCATTACATAAAACCACTAAGAATTAATTAAAGTCAACAAATATTGGTTGAATATATACTATGACCCAGGCTCTATTCTTGAAACCAGAAATATAACAACAACCAATTGATTGACTCCTGACATACAGATCAAATATGCAAGGTAGATGTTGACTTTCTTAAAAAAAAAAAAAAAAAAAAAAAAAAAAAAAAAAAAAAAAACATTTCAGTAATATACTGCAAACTAGCTAGCTCAATATAATAAAATACAATGATATTTTGTGTTTTAGGTAAAACAATAGCAAATACTAGTCTCATGTACATTAACAGCTTCAATGAAGTTGGGTTTTTCTGAGGCATTAAAATAGAGCATTATGCCCCTGCTTTCTAATTTCCAGAAGCTGCCTACTTTTCTGTGCCCTCTCCATCCTCAGAGCAGCCATGTTGAGCTTTCTCACTATTATGCACCCAGGTTCTGACAAGAAGGTCTCTGCCTACCTCTATCCCCCATAAGAACTCTGTGATCACACTGGATCATACCACATAGCTGCCTCCTGTGGAGTCAGCTGATAACCAGTCTTAGTTCTCCACACAATCTTTGCATAATATATGCAAATGCTCCTTGGAGCTAGAGGTAGTATGTTTTGTGAAACACCTAAATACCTCCACTATTTCAACAGAATCTGGTAAAAAAAAAAATGTTTTCTATGTTTCCCTAAAATCTGTGTGATATGACATACCAACCATGTGATAAAATCATAAATTATAACTAAATTCATTCATCATTATGTGACTATAAGCCCTCATCTTCTGAGCCATTTAGACTTGGATAACCTTTAATAATACTTTTTAATTACTGAAATTTCCACTAAATTGCTTATAGTTATATTTTGTTGTGTGTCTGGAGGGAGTTTTTGTACATTTTTATTTTCTGAACAAATGAATAGTAAAGAACATGGAGTCATTTTTACTGTGATCAAACATAGGAAAGTATAATCTAATAACATTTCAGAGTTTAAAAACATCTGTTTTGGTGTCAGCAAGATGGATTAGGATCATCAGGTAAAAGCACTTGCTGTCAAGCCTGAAGACCTTAGTTTGATCCAATGGACAACATAATGGAAGAGAGAACTGATTCCCAAAAGTTATCCATGGCCTCTACAGGTGTACCCAACACATACATATAAACACACATATATTGAATAGCTAAGTAAATGTATGTTTAGAAACTGTTTTTGTAATCTGTACTTAGAAGTTAAAATCTGTTTAGTTTGGAACTTTACATATATATCAGTTACACAAAAAATTTTCTCCTAAAATTCCTTTAGACCAGAGGAAGTAAGTACACTTATATCTGTATAAACCAATTAGTATACTTATTACTTTTATTTTTTCTTGAAATGTGGGCAAGCTGATGCTGAAATGTTGTTAATTTACATGGAAAACTAGCTAGTCATCAGCAGGTTAAATTCCTAAACTTCCTACATACGTGAATTTTTTAAAATAAATTGCAATAAAGGAAACCCTTGCTATTTAGAAACAGCAGAACAAAACCAGCTTAACTAAAGAACCTACAAGTCACAGCAGCATGAGTCAACTTTTAAAACTGTATAATTTAAGGAGGTTTAATGCAAGAGGGGAGGTCTGAAAAATCATTCCCCATAGTATGTTACTAGGTAATGACACACCTGTGCAAAGCATGGGGTTGACAAAATGTTTTCAAATTGCAAAACACTGAGAAATACTCATAGATCAAAAGAAAAAGCAGTGAATTAAGGGAGTATGGGGCATAAAGTGCATGGAAATAAGAATCTATTTAACTAATGATACAGGAAATTCTAAACCTCAGTGGAGTTTGAGTTTAACAACTGTGTACAGAACTAAATCTAAGTGCTGAGGATTCATATGGAATAAATCTTTTTAGAAGTGATTTTAAAAATTCTCTGATCCCAATGAGAGGACACGTGACCTGTGTGAGAGAACAGTAGCTCAGTAAACTGCAAAGGCTGCTAGGCTGACAAGGCTTGATGAAGAGGGAAGATTAATTCATGGCACACACAGTCTGATACCAAAATCAGGTAAAGATTTGGTGCTGGATGCACTCTAATCAATTTCAAACTTCATGTAATTTTGAGCAGGTCAGCACATCTCTCTCAATGTTCTTTGATCTAAAAGAAGAATTAACCAAGAGAAATTCATGAGGTGTTTAGCACATGATCTGTTGAGCACCAAATCACAATGTGTTAATCCTATTTACTCCTTCATTTGGAATCCATGTCCTAGGAATTGGAGAATGGAATTCTTATCCTAAAATAATGAAAAGCAGAAGGCTGGGCAATGCATTCTGGGTAGAGGAGTAAATGTTGGGATGGAAGAAGAACATGGCCCTCACGGTAAACAAAGGAAAAGCACCTAGCCCCACCTGAGGACAAACACAGGTTTCTAAAATGGCAATCTCTCACCTGAGATGCCAAAGATGATATCATGTCATGTGTGAAGTCAGGAGGGTATTGCAGATGAAAAGCATAAGTGTAGGCACACAGGACAGCCCCTGGAGTCTATGTAGAGATAAGAGCTAGACAACTAAAAAGGTGAAAACTGAACAGACAAGAGGAGACTGCATAAGAAATTCATGCAACTGCAGCTCTGTTCCTATAGAGATTAAATGAGGTTGTGTGCAAATCACATCTCATTTACTCTTCTACCATTTTGATGGGTAGAGTTATAAAATGTTAAGAGTTAATGTATTTATCAAGCCATTGACAGCTCAACATAGTATTGTGACTGTGGAATTAGACTCAGGTGGAGAATGTAATTAATGGTTGCCATTATTTTCATTGGCTTCTGCCTTGAGTTTACTTTGTGTTCAAATATCCCCTTTCAACACATATGTGTGTGCTCACCCACAGAGGAGCTTGGAGACACCACTTCTCCTATTTTCATTAGTGGGTCACAGGTTCAAGCACAAGAACTCCAAGCAAACACATGAAGTTGTTGGTGCTCCTGAAGCCAGTAATGGCTGGCATAAATTTAAAATGAGGATATACCATGAGCAAAGGACCTTGCAGCTTCAAAGCAATTTTCTATGTTCAGTTCTGAGAATAAGCCAGTATGATGTGTGGAAAAGCAACTTGCAGATTTAAAAACACTCAGGAAGCTGCAGCCACTAGCTGCAGTATCACTAGGGGCCAAGCAGGGTAATATTATCTAAACTCTAAAAATGGAGGAAGTGAGAATGAAAGAATAAAGAAATGCCTGACAAATATCCTGCAGCATCTCCGCCTGTCACAACGCCTTCACATATTTCATATTTTTAAACATAGAGAAATGGGAACACTTTCAAACTGAAGATGGCTTGATAAGAAAATGCAGTATCATGAGACACTACAGCAGGACTCATTGCTACTTAGTGAGGACCACAGAGGACATACAGTCCAGTTGGCCATATTTGAAGCCTAAAAACACAGAAGGTAAAATTAATCATTGAGTGAGGCTGTCAGTAGATTCAAAAGATGGGGAGTAAAAGGTTTCCTAATAATCAAAATGGCCTGAAAATGAGATGGGCTCTCACACATAGGGGACTAAGCTGTCAAGACATGTGAGGTGACCTGCTGGTTGAACTGTAAAAAGAATTTATTGGTATGCTGTGAACTGAGGTGATCATCTTTTATGCTTCACTGTACCATTGAATTTATGCCAGTGGGGAATCAACTTCCCTTTATCCCTTAGGAGCTCAGGGAAATGTGTGTGAGTTGACTGAGCATCGTCCTTGCTTTGGGGTGGAGACTCTAAATCATTCCCACTGTCTGACAGCAAAGAGCTCAGAGGGAGTTACAAGTCTCCTAAGATATCTGCTCACTGCCAATTCAGAACAAAGCTATCTGAAGCTGAATTATGACCCCTTCATTTCAGCAGCCATCTTGCCAAGGAAATCTTCAACTTAGTGCAGAATGCTTCTCTCTCCCCTTCTGCTCCTAGGATGTAATTCATCTTGGTCATTTTAAGATGAAATTAAGAGATTTATAAATAAAATGAAGGATAAATAAACTAATTAGTCAAGTAGTGACTATAGATGTAACCAACCGTCTTATTAAATAAGAAACACAGAAACAATGCAAAAGAGAAAGCCGAGAGGTCAGAGCTCAGAGCTAAAATCTCACCCTTCCACCTGCGGTGTCCCAGCTTCCCGAATGAGGGTTCTATTTCCTGTCTGTTCGTCTATTTAAAGTATTTTGTTCTGCCTTCTCATTGGTTGTAAACCCAAACACGTGACTGCCTCGTCACTGTCTGAATGTACAGCCACCTAGGTCTTAGAAGGCATATGTCTCCAATGCTGGCTATATCCCTGAACACACAGATATCTATGGGATTAAAGGCGTGTGCCACCACCGCCACACTCTTGCTATGGCTCTAATGGCTCTGACCCCCGGGCAACTTTATTTATTAACATACAATCAAAATCACATTTCAGTACCATTAGATTACCACCACATTTCCCCTTTTCTATTTTAATAAAAAGAAAAAAAAAGCAAAAGGTTATAACTAACAAAAGAAAAACTATATACAAAAGTACAATAACTATATACAATATATACAAATAATAAATACCTAAACAGGTATTGGACAAATCAGAGAAAATAATTCCATTATCTATCCTATTTTGGTAAATCCAAGATGTATCTAATGCACTTTCTATCCTAATTAATTTTTCAACTATAAGTAACTAATCTTCAACCATAACTAACTAATCTTCAACTCCCTCAGAGACCCAAGAAGGAAATAATATTAGCTAACAAAAATAAAAAAACAGGAAGTGCATGCAAGCAACTTCCAAAAAATTTGTGAGTTGACAGAAACAGCCAGCTGCCTGGGCAGTCACCTGAGGTTTCTCCGCAGTGTTGGGGCATCATCTTCAGCCTATAGGCTTAGTGTATCTGACAGACTCATTTGTGAAGTAGGATGTACACAAGGTCAACAGTTCAATCTCACATTGGGTGAGAGCAGTCCATGTACCAGAAACACCTGAATTCCACTAGTGTCCTGTCATGATTCAGGATTTTAAATTCTGGAAATTGTTGACAGTTTTTTAATTCAGCTGTCCATTCTTCTTGGCTGTGTATATATGGCTTCATCTCCACATCCCCTTCTTCTCCACATCCCTCTATTAAATGCCAGTCTACTTTCGAGAGGCATGAACTTTCAGCTGCTGTTCCATTGCACAACAGAAGCCATCGGCCCTCTGCCTGTTAAGCTGCCTTCGAAGAAAAGGGCACCGTACCTTTTCCTGATGCAAAGGCCACTTCAGGGATGGGGCCATATTGTCCTGGCCTCAGAAGATGCCTTTTGATAAAGCCATAACCACACTTGTTTTGGCAAGAATCAGTAGTCCCTTGTTTCGTGTTCTGTCTGTCCATTTTGTCCTGTTGATTTGAGGATACTTTGTTGTCCAGTGGCTAACTTTTGCCACAAGGAAAGTTGACTCCATATGCAGTTTCTTTAATGCCCATATTTTCTCTGAAGTAGATTAGTACTGCCAGGAGCTGACATGTCTCAAAAAAGAAAAATTTTCTAAGTTATTAAAACATTTTAAATGCCATATTCTGTAGATCTCTGAAGGGTTTGAAGATGACCTGTCTAAAACATCTCTGCTCAATTTTTCAAACATATCTAATATGACTACAAGTTCTATTGTAATGTCTAACTACTAACTTTCATTTCTTTATATCCTAGTAGTTGGTAATAATAACATTCAAGGATCAGAAATTTATATTACATTGTTAAATGAATGGTATAAATACAATTAGAAATATACATATAACATTTTCTAACAATATCAGTTTCAAATTTGTATACAATATAAAACAATTCAATCCAATGTAAAGTATTAGTAATTGTCTTTTTCTTTTCTTTCTTTCTTTCTCTCTTTTTTTTTAAACAAGAACCTTAAATCTAATCTCCTTTGCTTAGCCTTTTTCTTAACCCTTGACAATAACTTGTAGCCAACCCCCTAAATACTGAAAATTATCCCAGACCCAAAACCCATTAAAAAGACCAAAAAACCACCCACCCCACACCACCTCTTTGGGAATGTGGGCGACGTAGTCTTAAAATTGCTTCCTGCTGGGTATGGGCGAAGTTTTCTTTATCCTGAAAGAATGCTCTGAGCACCTTGTAGTTCAAAGCTGATCTGTGGATGATGTTTGTCAGCTTAATGATATCATTATTGTCCACGTGGAATTGTTGTTGTTGTGGGGCCCCATCTTCTTTCTGGAGACTTCAGTTGATGTTAGGCCTGGCCATGATTTCCTGCAGAAAACTGATAAGAGACTCGAACACAAAAACATATATATGCAGCTAGCCTTTTTTCTAGAATTAGTTAGTACTCTATATGACCATTCATATCTTAAAAAGTTTAAAATGTATATATATCTATATATCTTTATATGTTAATCTTGTAAATTTTGATATAAAATTCATACTTTAAGAAAAGTTTAAAGAATCAGAATAGAATCAAAGAGTTGAGATTAGTAATAGAATAGTCCCTTAATTAATTTTGCTTTTGTCCTGTACCATAGCAGAAGATGGCTCTTATTCTGGCATGATACAGGGAGTTTGCATTTTCCTTTTAACAACATGCTTGATTTTAAAGAAGGAGAGAGCCATTCTCCAACTCCAAAGTCAGCTTTAAATTTTAATTGAACTGGGACTATTAGAAAACCAATAGTGTTAAATCTTTAGAGAAAAGCAGAAACAAACATTTAGGAAGACATAAAAATTTTTTAGATAATATATACCCATACACCGTTTCATTCTGTTTCTTGGGATAGATGATTTGTCCCTTTTTTCAGTTGTCTCATTTGTCCAGTGTTCTTCAGATTCCTTAACCTTCATTCTCCTAAAAGACAAAAACAAAAACCTTTCCCCAAGACTAATTTTGGGGATGTTTCCTTTTGACAAGTTATTATCTGATTAAATGAAAAGGCATGTGTTATTGATACAAGTTAGTTTAAATTGGATGTTCATGCTAGTTGATGAACTATCACCTCCTTAATTAAGAGGTCTCTCTTGTTCAAATCGAACCTTTATCAATTTTGATGGTACCCACAGCTTATCTTCTCCTGTAGAAACAAAAGCAAAACCTCGTCCCCAATGTAATACATACCCTGGTTTCCATTCTGAGGTCAGCACATCCTTAAAGTATATAGGCTGATTTAATTCTGTAGTTTTTTCTATTATCCTATGTCTCTCTGCAGCTGTTGTTCCTTTCTCATTGGCATTCAGAAAATTCAAAGTTAGAAGAGCATTATGCAGTCTATTTCTGGGGGTTTTTGTTACCCATTTCTGTTTATTTAGCATATCCTTTAGAGTTCTGTTTGATCTTTCTATAACTGCTTGACCTGTAGGATTATGTGGTATGCCTGAAATATGCTTTATATTGTAATAAGCAAAAAACTGTTTCATTTTAACAGAGACATATGATGGAGCATTGTCAGTTTTGATTTGTGCAGGTATACCCATGATGGCCATAACTTCTAGCAAATGAGTGATTACAGAATCAGCTTTTTCAGAACTCAAAGCAGTTGCCCATTGAAATCCTGAATAAGTATCAATAGTGTGGTGTACATATTTCAATTTTCCAAATTCTGCAAAGTGAAACACGTCCATCTGCCAGATTTCATTTCTCTGAGTACCCTTTGGGTTACATCCTGCTGGTAATGGCGTTTGATTGTAGAAGGAACAAGTAGGACATTTCTTTACTATTTCTTTGGCTTGTTGCCAGGTTATGGAAAAATCCTTTTTTAAACCTTTACTATTAACATGATGTTTTTTATGAAATTCTGAGGCCTCCAGCACATTTCCTATCAATAATTTATCAATCTCATCATTGCCTTGTGCTAGAGGGCCTGGCAGACCAGTATGGGATCGAATGTGAGTTATGGCTCTAATAGCTCTGACCCCCGGGCAACTTTATTTATTATTTATTCATTAACATACAATCAAAATCACATTTCAGTACCATTAGATTACCACCACAAGTGACTAAATCAATAAATACTTTTTTGGTATATATTCAAGAATTACTCAGTACTCTTTAACTACAATATATTCTGGTTTCAGGAAAATATGGTATAAAGTAATAGGCTAACAGATAACAGTTACAAATTAGAATTGAATATACATTAGAGAAGGTAATAAAACAATGTATGAAGAATGAACAATGAATAGATAATGAAAAATAATTGTTTCTTAAAGTCAGCAGTAGGGCAAGTAATGCTAAAATAAGGTTTAGACACACACAAATGGAAAAAGGTAAATTAATGCAAATATATTGTATCATCAAGAATGGACAGGTGTCTTAGTGGTTAAGAGCACTTGCTGCTCTTCTAGAGAACCAGAATTTGGTGTCTAGGCCCCATGTGATTGTTTACACCTTTCTGTACCTCCAGTTCCAAGGGATCCCACACCTTCTTCTGTTCTATGTGAAAAATACACACACTTGGTACACTGAAATACATTCAGAGAAAACATTAATACACATAAAAGAAACTAAGTCTTAGTAAAATAAAATATATAATTGAAGCAATGGGATATACTTAAGAAAAAAGGTGGCTAATTGTTCAGGCTGGGAAGTTATGTTCATTTCAGAAAGCAATGGGACAGGGCTGCAGACTTGTTTGGGGCAGAGTCAGGAAGGCTGCAAGGACACTTATTCGAATACTGGGAAGCAGATCAACCTTAGGAAGTCCACCCACAAATTTCTTTGAAGATTGGGTGGGAACATAAGCTTCATGACCAAAAGTAACTGGGAGAGAACATCACTGTCACCTCAAAACCAGCAGTCACTGGGAGAGAATGCCACAGTCTCCAAGGACTTGCTGTCAGAAAACATGAACACTCCATGCCTTATAAAGAGAAATTTATGTTGTGACTATTATTTGTGATTTCTTTCTACCAATATGCTCCATGAAAAGAACTAAATTCTAGAAACAAATTATTGTGTTGGAAATCAGTATCAAATTTCACAGGGGAAAGGCTAAGGACCTTTTAAGGTCATTAAACATTTAAAAATGACAGAGTCGAACCTTGGAGGAAGTGATTTCTGTTAGCAAAGACCTTCTGAAGGGAGCATGTCACTCTCCAGAAAGACTGGCCACTCTTGTCCTATGAATTCTTTTTTCTAGCTCTTCTATTTTGCAGCTTCAACTTTTCAAGAGGTTTGTATTCATAAGAACCTGTCAGTACCAGTAAGGTAGGCAAGGAGAGAAGATGCTGGAACAATTAAAACAACTATACTGAACAAAGGCAGCTAGGGTGTTTTTAGAAGTCAGGCAACATAATAAAGCCCACTGCTGTTCTGTTCGTAGTCCACATTCCTCATGCTTTTGGTCAACCATTTAAAGTAAACCATTTCATTTAAAAGCACTCTATTCCTGACAGTACTCCTCTGGGGAAAAGTTGGAAAATGAGAGTCTCAAAACAAGTGTGCGATCGTGTAAATATGTTCCCTACTGAAGAGATTAATGTTGGTGTAGGACAAACTCAATAAAATCCACGAAGAAACTGCTGCATCTGAAAGGTAGCTGCATCTCAGAGGCGGCTTAGTGGATTGGACTTGGATTGCTTGGTTCCTTTGCATCTTTCACTTCCTGACAGCGCTATTACCACACAGTTACATTTAGCAGGAGCTGCTGTTAAGTCTGCACAGAATGCAGCAGCCATGCTATACGAAATTGTCTTTTGCTGATCGGGTAGTCAATCTGCTATGCTGGTTGTACATCCATAGGGAAAACATGCAAATCCAGGTGGATGCTGAGCCAACAATCCTTGGAAGAATTGCTGGCTGGCAGAGGCTGCAGTCTACCATAGCCTGGCAGCTTTCTCTAAACTTGGCTGTATGGAAACACACATTCTCTCTCTCTCCAGTAAAGCTTCCTGCTCTCTACCCAGCCTTATCTACAGGATGTCTCTAGGCCCAGGATGCCTGACCTATCTCAATGGTGACCTTTGACATAGTTCCCTGAAAAGGCTTTTTCCTTCATGACCCACATGGTAATTAGGCAAGTAATCTAGCCATTTTGATAGGACCTCACTGCCACCAAAAAAAGCCTTGTAATAGGAGCTTGCCACTTAATGCAAATTAGGGTTTGTCCCTAGGGTCCCCAATGCTATATGTTCTTATACTCTGAAATAACATTGAGCTGATTCACGGGTTTGTCTCCCAGAGAGAGGACTCTCATAGTGCTCATGGGCTGCACACAAAGCTTTCTGTTGCTGCTACTGCCCCTTGCCCTCTTGACTGGAGGCCAACAGGACAGGTCAATAGGGAAAGAGGACCCCCTCAGATGGCTTCTGTGAACAGGGACTTCTGCACCTCCTCCCTGAAGGTAGCTGCTTTTTTAGCCTGGCTGTCCTGACTTGAGGACCAGTAAGACCTCTGGTTTGTGTCTTTGCTTAGGTCTTAATGCACTTTGAGGGCAATCGAAGCCTCTAGGCCAGGCAACTCTCTGGCACTGGCTAAAAGGTTTTTTCACCCCCTTTTTGGACCCTGCTTCTCACCAGCTACTCTTCACACAAGCATGCACTGGGAGTGCAGCCTGTCCCAGCTGCCATGCCAGCACCAGCACAGAGCCTGTCTCCCAGCCGTCCTGCCATATAAGCAGGGCTGAGTGGAGCCCATGTTCCTTGCAAACAGGGGTGGGAGTCTTTAGCCAAGCTGAGTCCAGGTCCCAGCCCCTGCTTGTAGACAGCCTGCAAGAAGGGAGGGGGCTTTTTGTCTATGCCTCAGGCATGGTTTCGGGCCTTGAGCGCCACTGAGGGCTGTTATGGGTTGCTAAACAGGGTTCACCCTATGAGAGCAGACTAGAGTGGGATCTGGGCAATCTGCAATCCGGCCTGAAGTATTCTACTGAGCCAGCAGCAGATCATTCCTGCTCCTGTTCCTCCCTACCCATCCACATATCATCCCCCTCCTCATCCTGCTGCTGCTGCCCTATGTCAGGAGCCCAGGCAGTAGCAGGTGGTAGATGACAGAGACAAGTCGGCGAGGCCAGAGGATGCCACGATTGATGAAGATTGTTACAGACAAGAATATTATGGATCACTACGCTCTCCCACAATCTGCCAGAAAATTTCAAACCGGCATGGTCTATCTAGCCATGTCTTTGTTCCTGGTAGACCCTTCCTCTCCCCAACAGGCTACTGGCCAATGCTGGGTTCAGGGCATTCTACCAACCTTCTCCCAAAAACTACAATCCTGACAACAAAACCTTAAAATCCCACAAAAAATCTTTTCTCTGTATCTTAAAATTATACTATTAATTCTTATCTCGCAATCTACAGGATGACCATTAAGTTAAGGTTCAAAATCTCTATGACTCCCATAGGACGTTTTTGTTTGTCGATTTCTTTAAAAAGCTATGCCATTATAAAGTTTGTCTGTTGGTCTGTTTGTGCATTCTGGTGTATTCATAAGTGTCATTTAAATATGGCATAGAGACAAAAATATGCTACAAATTTTTGTCTTTGTTACCCTTGTTATCTCTATAGCCCACATGTGACCACCCCTTATAGCCACACCTCAGAATATACCTCTGAGCCCTCTGGCCACTAGATTCAGGTTAACAAAATTTTATAAATTCTTTTCTTGTAGATAACTTTAAAGATACATTTGGTTGTCCTCTAAATATAGACTTAAAAGGTTGTTCTCATTGGACTAAAGACATCTCTGCCCTATGCATATCTGACTCTGGACAGAGAAGAAAATGTTCATGCATTTTAACCCAAAGCCATAGCCTTTTCTATGACCCCCAGAGGTAAATCTGTTCCAGCTGTTTTACAGACACCAATTAACTGCATTTTCTACAATGTGGATTTCAATACAATGGTAGTGCAAATATATCTAAAGCTTTTATCTCTTTTGGTAAACTAAAATTCATATAAGCTTCAGAAAATCAAAGTCAAAAGGCTTTATCCACCTGTCAACAAGTCAAACAAAAGGGGTTCCAAGCATAAGATTTTTTCCTTACACTCCCAAACTTTAACTTCTGTCCAATTTATATCTTAACAGATTTCCACCTGGCTGGCATTCACCATCCAGAAAACACCTACGAACTATAAGCTACTAAACTCTGGATTTACTAAAAGCTAATATATACCAGTCCAGCTGATATAAATGTTCCCTGTCCCTTCACCTGGAGCAGCTAATCAGAAACCTCTTATAAAGAAGCCTTTGATTAAAACTTTTATTCTTCATGGGCTTTGATAACCTATGCCCTAGTTCAGCTGGAAATAGCTAAGAGAGGCTTCTCTACCCCCATAACAGCTGCTAGATAGTCTAAGTCAAAACTCCCTGGCATAGGGACAAAGTAGCTACCTATAATACCAATTAACATACAAAAATCAGATCAGATTTATCAATAGATAGGCACACCACTTAAAATAATTCTTAAAAGATAGTATCTGTCCAGAGACCAGGTAACTTCCTGAAATTCTGTGAGTTGTAGTTCTTAAAAGATAATGCCTGCCCAAGGATCAGGTAACTTCCTAGGATTCTGGGAATAGTAATTCTTAAAGTACAATAACAAAGCCTTACATAAAGGTATGGTGACATATGAGCTTATCTACTCTATCCCCTTTCCTTTTTAGAAAGAGATTGTATTTATAATCAACCCTCTTTAAATAAAAATAAACATTTATAAACAATATTTTGGCAATTTGGGCATAGCTTCTCATAATACTTCCTGATGGTTGGGGGCACTGCAACCTTATGGGGATGCTGAGAAAATTAAGAATTATGGTCAAGTTCTGATGGGAGTAGTCTGTGACATTGTATTCTCTGAGCCAGTACACAACTAGCCACTAGATTAGACATACAGGCCAGACAGTGGTGGCACACACCTTTAATCCCAGCACTTGAGATCTCATGTCTTGCTGGGGAAAGACACATGCCTTTAATCCCAGAAAGTGATGGGAGGAAGCAGAAAGGTATATAAGGCATGAGGACCAGGAACTTAGAGGCTTTTAAGCTTTTAGGCTTTTTAACAGCAATTCAGCTGAGATTCATTCCAGTCAGAACTCAGAGTCTTTCAGTCTGAGGAAACAAGATCAACTGTGGAGTTAATGAGCTGAAGTTGGCTGTGGCTTGTTCTGTCTCTCTGATCTTTCTGAATTCACCCTAATATTCGGCTTTGGGGTTTTCTTTATTAATAAGACCATTTGAGATTCGTGTTACAGAGTTTTGTCCATATAAGCCCCAATAACACGTCTCAAAGCCATACAGCTGGAAGTTTCTAGATGGTGGCCCTGACAAGATTCCATCTTGGTCAATATTTAAAATTTTAATAAAAAGCTAATTTTTAACTTTACCTTCTGTCCTTAATATATATATCTGTTTCAAACCTGGGGGAAGAAACTGAGATGCCTATTTAACATATTAAAGTTGGACCTCACTGCCAGGTTCTCTCACTGTCCCTCAGTCCCTACCTGTTACAGGGTATATGGCTGCCCTAAAATTAAAATTTTTATAAAACTAACAGTGGTCCCACCTTTAGCAGCTCCCAATTCACAGCCTTGGGCTCACAGCGGAAGACTGTTCACCACTGAGTTTCCTTACAATTCCCAGGTCAAGAGATCATTTAAAAAAATCAAACTCTAAAGGCTCAAAAATAAAATAAATAAAAAACCGAACATCCACACCTCTAATATTGCAACTGGCAATGGCAATGGCCATCCTAAATATATTCAGTATCTACAAAAACTCCAAACACCTTCCCATCTTAGTATGATGACAATACCCCATGGATGTGTGGACCTCCCAGTCCACACTAACCCATATTGAAGGGACCCATCTCCCTCCTCACAATGGGAAGAGGTCTTTTGCTTGTGTTTTTTCCACAGAAAGGACCGATGAAAACCTATTTTGATTCCAGCCAAAAATCACCCCACTAACCAAAAAGATGGTTCATCTCTCATTGGCTGGTCAGGGACAGAGAAGACTGAAGAAACCCCACCCCTTGCAAAACAACAAAATCTCCAGAAAGGATATCGATGATCTGGTGGCAACTGCACAAGCCATATATCGCTCCCCAACCCATCCTCCTTCTCTGCTATTTTAATGACAGTCTTTCTTATATTACAGGTCTGCCTGCCACTGTTTAACCCTCTAATTCTCAACTCACACCTACCACTGGTATTTTTTCCCTTCAGGAAACCTACGAGGACAAAAATCCAGGAGAATGGATCCATGGATTGCCCCAACCAAGGATGCTATTTCTGTTTCAAAACCTAAATAAACATTTCACCATTATTATAGATGACCTCTGAAATGAAAGATAAAGAGCAAGAGTCATGGAAAAACTGCATCCCACTGGTTATGGTGTATATCCCTCTGCTGCTATTCATAATTCTCAACAGCTGTTGTGGACCTCCCAGTCCACACTAACCCATAAAAATATTCTTCAATGGGAGATTTAGCTAAGAAGAAATGCTCAGTCCACCCTGGCTACAGAATGTTCAGTATGTTGTTAACTTTCTCCCTTTCACCATGCACCCTAATGCATCTAACTGCTTCTTTTATACATCCAACAATAGACCTCTGCTGACAGCTGTACTGGTCACTACCACTCTCCTTTACCCCAAGACAATGTCTCACTAACATCACTATTATGACATGCATCACCCTTCCCCTTCCTCTTTGCTGTAAGAGAAAGCTAACTTCTTGCATAGACACCCCCACGCCCCATGAGGGTTTTGCACCACAGTTGTGATTATTCCATAGGTCAATCTATATGAGGAGAAAGAATTGACACTGATTCTAACCAAAGATGAAAGATATTCCTTCCGTTACTGCTAGAAATAGAACTTGTCATCTCCCTTGGATGTTCTGGGCTACAACAACAACCATTGTCCAGACACTCATCTAGCTAGAAACTTCAGATATAGACTTGATCAAGCCATAGCATCCACACCTGAGAGCCTTGAGTCACTTCAAAGACAAATGAACTCTCTTGTTGGAGTTGTACTCCAAAACAGAAGATCACTGGACCTAGTAACTGTTGAACATGGGGGAACTTATATGGTCTTGAGAGAAGAACGTTATTTCTTTGTCAATGAGTCCAAGTTAATGGAACAAAATGTAAAGACACTTGAAGCCCCATGCAAAGTTCTCCTGACCCAGCATCAGTCCCAGAAATCTTTATCGTGGATCCATAACTCCTTGTTTACCTGGCTCCTATTCTTCATTGGTCCTCTGAGTATGCTGTGTTTTATTTTGATGCTTGCCCCCTGCTTTATTCAATTCCTTTGGCCACAGATCACCACCATTACTAAACTTATCAGCAATGAGTTCATGGTTCACTACCATGCCCTGGACCCTTCTGAAATGGGGAATAGGTTTCATAGGGCTTACAATGACTCCTCTCCATTATAAAATAAGGCAGGGGGAGATGTTAGAAGACATTGTTGGCTGATAGAGGTTGCACTCTACTCTACCATAGCTTGGCAGTTTTCTCTAAGCTTCACAATATGGAAAAGCACTCCCTCCCCAGCAAAGCTTCCCGCTCTCTACCCAGCCTTATCTGAAGGATGTCTCTAGGCCCAGGATTCCTGACTTATTCCAAGGGTGACCCTTGACATAGCATAGTTCCCTGAAAAGGCTTTTTCCTTGTTGACTCGCATGGTAATTAGGCAAGTGCTCTAGCCATTTTGATAGGACCTTACTGCCAAATACAAAGCCTTGTAATAGAAGTGTGTCACTTAATGCAAATTAGGGTTCATCCCCAGGCTCCCCAATTCTATATATTTCTTATACTTTGGGATAAAGTTGAGTTGATTCACCAAAGTCTGTCTCCCTGAGAGCTGTCTCCATTAGTGTTCATGGGCTTCGTACACAGCTTTCTGTGTCTGCTGCTGACTCTTGCCCTCCCAACCTAGTGGCTGACAGGCCAAGAGGAAAAAAAGACCCCCCACAAAGGATGGACTTTGGCAGGAACAGTGTTCAATATGGCTTCTTAGATCTTACCAAGTGCAGCACTCAGGCAAGAGAGGATGGTAACAGGGAGAACATGCTTGGGGAAAGGGAAATTATTATCCCTTCCACTTGAGGCATCATGGAGAGTAAATCAGTTATAAAAATAAAATCCATTAAATAAAAATTTCCTTAAAATGACTTACCCAATTGTAGTTTGCTTTCAATTAAATCACTTTAAGTTTAGTGGCATAAGTCAACTAACTACAGTGTGCTCAAATAATATATAAAATACTAAGCTATATCAATTTCAGATAGATACAACAGATTTTGGAGCAAAGAAAGTTACTAAAATTGGATGTACAAAAGCATAAAAGGATAAAAAGTACCAGTAATATGCATACACCCCAAAAGTTCATTCAACTTTAATGTAGAAGCGAAACCTGATAGGAATAAAAGGGCAATACAAGAGTTAATAATTATAGGTGCATGTTTCAGCAGCTATAGTGTGTGTCTGTGTGCGTGTGTGCACATGTTTGTGTATGTTTTGTGAAGACTCTGTGAAGGATCTATGCAAGAATTTTGTACTTTAATTTGTCTGGCTGATTTTACTTCTAAATTTTAACAGTTTTTGAATATATCAGACACATGGCACCTATCCAATCTGTTCCTGGTACCTTTCGTAGAGAAGACAGTTAGTCTTCATAAAGTCTCTTATTTAAGGATCTTTTTACTGGTGTTTTATAGTCTTCCAATTTATCTCTGAACATATCTCTGAATGATGGGTTTCCTCTCTGCCTTTATTTTAAGGTTACTGGGTTGGTAAATTATTTAAGGTCCTCTAGAGGAACAAAGCTGAGAGAATGGATCTATATTATGAGGGGATTTACTAGATTGTTACATACGATGTGCACTGGGTAGTACAAAGATGGCCATCTGCACACCGGGGAGACGGAGAACGCAATAGCTGATCAGTCCACCAGGCTGGGTGTGGTTCTAGTTCAGTCTGGAAGATGGAGGATTCTTGTTGAACCACCATTCTTCAGTCCATGTTAGAAGCCCAGGGAAGCTGGGTTCTGACACCAGGAAAGGATCCCAGACACAGAAGCAGTAAGAGGAGGTACACTTACCAACAAATAGAAAAGGAGGGCAGGCAAAAAGCAAATGCTTTTCCCTGAGAGTTCTTTACATCCGGATCTCTACTGGACAGTGTTGCCTGCTCTGGGTGAAGGTCTTCCCTTTCTGCTCTTCCTGGAAATACCCTCACAGACATATCTACAGATGTCTGTTAATGAATCCAAGATCCAGTCAAGTTGACAACCATGTTTAAGCATTCTAGTCAGAATTCCCCTGGTAGGAACCTCCAAACAACATTGAGGCTGACAAGCACAGCAGCAATGCCACTTGTTTGAGGTTACAGTGAAGAAAAGATCATTTAGTGCTTCTGGATAGCAATATTCTTGATTATTTGAACTAAAAACATCAAATGAGTCAGCTCAAGTTAAAGTGTGACAATTTCTTGGAAAACTGTTTATGTTATCTTGCCCCAATTTAATTCATTTTTTCCTTGATGAGGTGAATGATACTTGTGAATTCCATTTGATTTAAATGAATATGTATTCACAACATTTCTGTATATATATATATATATATATATATATATATATATATATGTATAGAGTTTCTAAACAAATAGAAATTTATATATACACTTTATTCTGCTTTTGTGACTCTGTCTGTATCAGTTTTTACTAACTCCTGTGAGGCAGAAGCTGTTTCTTTTGCCATGATCATGTCTGACTGCCTCTCTCTTCTTTGGAAAAGGACTCACATTCACTTATTAAGCTTCCTTTTCAGGTAGAATAGATCATTTCATTAGAGTATGTAAGCATTTATAAAAAGAACTGACTTTTTGTCTCTCAAAGGTAAAGGTTTTGGCTTTCTCATACTACAAGTGTTTCTAATACTTGGGGTATAAATTAAAACAAGAATCACTATTGCAGCCCCAGTTGCAGGCCAGCAGGTAGGACTCCTATAGGCAGGCCCAAATACCACCATCCACCATCAGACCCTGTAACCTAAAAGCCCCCACTCCACCCCCAAAACCCACCCATTCCCCGAGACCACAGCTACTCCCTGAGACAGACTCTGCCAGCTCTGATTGGACCAAGAGGTGTCTAATCATTCCCCTAACCAATCACCCCAGCCTTTAGGACTTCTGAGACACTGTTTGCACCAATTGGAGCAAGAGATGGGTAGATACCAGTGCAAGAATACATTCAACAACATAAAGAGCAATATGGCACCACCAGAACCTAGTGGTTTTAGTACACCAAAGCCTGAACATGTCAATGCAGAGGATACAGAAGAAAACAAACTTAAAATGACTTTATGAAGATGACAGAAGCCTTTAATCTGTGCCTGTAAATTTCATGATATCATTGTTTTTTATTTCTGAGTAGCACTCCATTGTGTATATGTGCCACATTTTCTTCGGTTGAGGGGCATCTAGGTTGTTTCCAGGTTCTGACTATTACAAACACTGCTGCTATGAACATAGTTGAGCATGTGTTCCTGTGGTATGATTGAGTATTACTTGGGTATATGCCCAAGAGTAGCACAGCTGGGTCTTGAGGTAGATTGACTCCCAACTTTCAGAGAAACTACCATACTGATTTCCAAAGTGACTGTACAAGTTTGCACTTCCACCAACAGTGGAAGAGTGATCCCCTTGCACCACATCCTCTCCAACATAAGCTGTCATCAGTGTTTTTGATCATAGCCATTCTGACAGGTATAAGATGGTATCTCAGAGTGGTTTTGATTTGTATTTCCTTGATTAATAAGAATATTGAGCAATTTCTTAAATGTCTTTCAGCCATTTGAGATTCTTCTGCGAGAATTCTGTTTAGCTCTGTAGCCCATTTTTTAATTGCAGTGTCTGGTATTTTGATGTCTACTTTCTTGAGTTCTTTATATATTCTGTATATCAGCCCTCTGTCAAATATGGGTTTGGTGAAGATCTTTTCCCATTCTATAGGCTAGGCTCTGTCACAGACTGGCCCATTGGGGGTACCACGACCGTAGGGGGACCAGAGCTTGGGTAGTCAGGAAGGCTACCCTTGAGATATTAGACAATTTTCCTGTGATAATGTAATAATTACTCTCACAATTATTGTCCAGGTATGTTAATTCTAGAAACTACCACAAATGAGTTTACATGTGTTTTAAAATTTTATTTCTAAGTTCATTGTTATGTGATGATTTCTAATTAATATTTCATAGCTTCTTATTAAATAAAATAAAGTCTCAGAACATTAAACAGCATGCCATTTTAACAGAGGCCTTGGCACCATGATTTGTATAATTTTTAAATTATCTTCTGTTGTATCCAGATATAAGATTTAAAATTGAGTTACATTCACTTACTCAACCAAAGAGACTGCTGTCTGGTTTGTTGTTATTTGTTTTAAGTTCCCACTAAGTCTCTTGCATTACAGTAGTTAGATTTCCCAACTCTGCCATATCCTGGTTGTGAAAACGATGGTAGTTATCAAACTTAAATTTCCCATATCTATTTGAAATTATTTGTTACTGAATTTATGTATTAACTTCAAGAATTATGAATTTAGGGAACATAATTTATTATTCTTTATATCTTCATCTTCAGACATACTTCCTGATTCATGGTATACGATGTTTATCCAACACTACTGATACATCAGGTTGAGGTACAACTTCAATGGCATTTATGAATGCCATCATTATTAAGGGTCACAGTCAAGCCATCATTTTAAAACTATGCAACTATATTTTATAGATCAAGGCACTAAGCTATAGAAGGATTAAGTGAAGTATCCAGGTTAGAAAGTGAGAAAGCTGGTTTTATTCTATTCATTTTTTATGTATTTACTGTACAATACTTTGTCCCAATATATTATTGGTCTAAATTCTCCCAGAACAGTAGATTTTGTCATTGTCTGCAGACCTCAGGCTTAGATCCCAGTGTTCATACTACTTGTATCATAGAATCATATGGTATCTTGACTGATTTCGTATGCATGTTTTTATTGAAGACATAAGAGTCTGTGAGAACAGTCCACAGCTCTGTTCATGCATAGCTCCCACCATGAAGAGTGCAGGAACAACTTGACTGCAATCAATTTTGGAACAGTTAAGGGTCTGCTTTTATTAAAGAACTGACCAGGGAATAAAGAGATTATTCATGAAGAACGAGAACTCATTGGCTTTAAATATCCACTCAGAGCATGGCTCACAGGTGATCCAGGATGAGTAAAAGTAATTAAAATAGGTGAACCTTAAGTCATTTACTTTTAAGAAGCTTGAATATATTAGCTATATAATGAAGGCATATTTCCTGTTCTGTTTTGGACACCACAGTGAAACTGTAGTCATCTCATTACAAATATTGTTGTGGGCAGCATAAAATTTTGGTTTCTAGAAATGCATCCTCTTCAACTTCTGTGGGTCTCCTTGGTTCCTCAGAAGTCAAGGAAGTTCCTTTCTGTACCTCACAACCTTCCCTGGTGCTGGCATGTTGTATTGGTCAGTCTATGAAAATTGCACACAGTTATTTTGACTCCAAGAGACAATTTTGCATTTGAATCATCTGCTTTGAATTCATCACCTTCATCTTCTTTACACACTTTCAATTCAAAGGCTCTGACTAGAAAGCTGTCAACTAACTGCCAAGAGGTTCTAGTTTTCAATATATTTGGAAAGTTGTGATACTATATGTATGCTTGTAGATATTTGTAAACTCACATTTTTTCGTATTAGTCTCTACAACATATCCAAGAAATTACAAGTACAGGGAGACACGAATGTCAAGGGAATGCTAATTGACTTTTATCTTTGTCTTTAGTCGCATTCTTTATGTTCGGCTATTGCATTAAACTTTGAGAGTCGAGGATCAACTGTACAAATTTAAGAGATAAAACTGATTAGAAAAAAGTAGTTCCCCAGGCCAAATTCATGCAGGTTATAAAGAGCAGAAACAGTGCTGAGATCCAATCTGTCTTTCTCTAGACCTCATCTTGAACTTGGTCTCCCAAGTTCTTCCCTGCTCCTTGTTCTGGGCAAGCATGGAAACTGTAGAAAATGGAAAAATTGCACCCATGAAGAAAGTCCTTATGGAGAATTCTTTCTGTCTCAGAGGCTAAAGTGAGATTGTATGAATAAAAGATATTCTATTAGCATGTCAATATTTAGGAGCTTGTCTAGCATTACCTATGAATAGTATATACTTTGTATTGTATTCTAATTGTGTTCAAATTACTCCTGATCTAATTGTACCACTTTGTGAACAGAACTGTCCCACTGTCACAACTTGTGAGTAGAAAATTTTCTACTTATAGCCTCCATTTTCTGAATCAGGGTTGATTATTATAAAGTAAAAATTCTCAGATAAAGCAATATAAAATATGAGGTCCATGTTGTTGTCAGAGATTAGACAGGACCAAAAAAACCAGCCACTCTGTCACCATCACTGAGACCATTGTCTTCAGACATTCTATTAATTTTTCTTGAAATGTATCCATCAGTTATCTCAACTGATGTTCACTACAGCTAGAGAGATAATAATTATATCTGTTGGTCATCTGAGGCAATACAAAGAAGGAAGTTTACATGGTACCACTAGTCACAGAGCAGACCTCCTGTGAAATGCATGCAAATCCCTCCTGATTTTTCTTAGACCATAGTCTACAGTACTCATACCATTATAGGCCTTTATCCTGCTCTCAACTGCAAAGATTAAAATGAACTGAGCATTTGGCTATGCTAACTGCTGACAATTATTTCTGCACATTGTAGTGGAAGCCATTGTTGAAAGTCAAGCACTTTCGACTTTTAACCAGGAACCTACTTGAGGATGTTTTACTGAGCTATTTTTCTCATCAATTTAGTTAACCACATGAAGACTATCAATAGCAATTCACTGTGTCTAATGTGTACAGTCGCTTAAAGCCCTGGTTTTCCCAAGTTCTTCTACATTTTCTATTTCTTAGAAGATTATCCTGCATTTATCACAAGGTCACTATTGTACAGTCTCCTGAGAAAACAAATTGCACTATAATTTTTCCTACTATTACAGGAAAATAATCAAACAGCATAGTATTGACATTAAAAAGGAAAAAATGGATACAAATGAACACAGACAAGTAAAACAGAACAGAGAGTTTGGAAGTGAATTTATGCAACTATTTCCAGCTTGTTTTTGACAAAGGTACAAAGAGAATACACTGGAGAATGCCTAGTTTTCAGAATAGTGCTGGAAATTGCAAATCTATATGCAGAATTGTAAACGTGGAGTCCTACCTCTCACCACTTGTTTAAAAAAAAAACCTTATTAAACACTTTTGAAATATTTAAACATAATACATGAAGTAGAAAACTTATGAAAGAAAAGTTGTAGGAAATTCTGGAGGGCATTCCAGGGAAGCCCAGGATATTTCAGATAAACCCATGCCACATAGCACAGGTGACAAAAGTTGTTTAAACTGGGATTAAACAAAGCCTCATCAGAGTGACACGGCAATCTACAGAGTGGGGGAAAGTATTTTCCAACTATGCATCTGATAAAGACTGATATCCAGATAACACAAGTAATTTTAATACGTACACAGTAGAAACATAAGTAATTTGTTTTAGTTGACAATTGATAGTTCTGTAAAGATATGGAGGATAAGAAAGAGTGACAGGATGAACGTGGTCAACACATGTAAGGCACTTGTGTGAAATTTAACAATTGAACTCTCTGTTTTGCATTATTAATACATACTAATAAAATGGAGGAAAGAGGATAAAGACAAGAGGCATGTGAAAAATAATATATCATTAATATTCACAAACATCAAATAACAAAGTGAGTCAGTACCTTCCTCCAGTAAGAATGACTATTATGAAAAACACCAATGATAACAAGTGCTGAGAAGGATGTGGGTACAGGGGCCCCTGTACTCCTGGGATGGAAATACATACTCAGACAGCCATTTGGTGGGGGTAAAACAGTCCATGATATTTGGAGATTTTTCTAGTTTTATTCCTGTTGCTGTGAAGAAATACTCTGACCAGAAGCAACGGAGG
>NW_023504774.1:0-10915 GCF_004664715.2 Peromyscus leucopus | reverse complement strand
AGCGGAAGAGTGGCAAGGGGACAAATGGGGGAGGCGGCGTGGGGTGAAAGGAGAGAAGATGTAGGGGCGAAGAGAGAAGAGACAGAACCGTAAACGGATGAGGGAGGATCACCGAACTGGCGTAGAGTCGGTGAACAAAGCGGGCAAGTGAAGGAGGAAAGAGGAGTAGCAGAGGACGAGGCAAGTAGGAACGGGAAAGGAGAGAGAAGAAGTAGGGTGAGGAGGAGGAAGGAAGGAGACGAGAGACAGGAGATTCACGAGAGATGAGAGGGGTGAGAGTAAAAAGGGAGGAACTTGATGGACCGGGAGAGGACAGAGAGAAGAAAGGAATGTAAGGAAAAGAACAGCGGGGAGGAAGAAGAGTAGGTAGTAGATAAGAAGGAAAGAGAACAAAGAGGACGAGCTTTGACATTCCCCACGGGATAGAACTGACGGATTGGATAGGGACAGGGCACTGAAGGGCCAACAGCGATAGAAAAAGCGGACAGATGAGGCAGGGAAGGACAGAAAGCAGAGAAACACATGAAAACTCATGAGAGAGTAGAGATGTAACTAAGCAGGATCACGGAAGAGGAGCAGAAAAGAAGAGAGAAAAGGTGTGCGGAAGTAGAAGTATCAGAGCAGAGCCAGAAGAGGACAGAAAAAAGAGAAGATTGAGGTGAAGGCGACTGGGCGGAGGGGGGAGAGAAGGTGAGAGATGGGGAGTGGGGAGGTGAAGGGAGGGGGGACAGAGGGGGAAAGAGGGGATCACGGGGAGGAGGGAAGGAGTCAGGACATGAGCGAGGCAGAACAGAGGGAAGGGGGGGGGGGAATGGAAGAGACTAGAGGGGAGGCGAGGGAGGAGAGTATGGGGGGAAAGAGAGGGGGAGAGAAGGGAGCGGCAGGGGTATGAGGGGGGGGATAGGCGAGGCGGGGGCGGCCAAGGCGAGACTGATGGAGGGGGAGGGAGGCGAAGGAAATGAGGATGGGTAGGGGGTGGGGGAGCAGGGGGGGGAGCTTGGAGAGGGGGGGAGGCGACGGAGGCGAGTGGAGGGCGGGGGAGAGTGAGACGCAGGACGGGGGGAGGGGGAGGGTAGGGGGGGATGGAGTGATAGGGGAAGGAGGATCTGTTGGGAGGGTCGGGATGGAAGGGGGGAAGGAGGGAGGGGTGGAGGGGCGGGGGGGAGGGTCGGACGGGGGAGGGGGTGGGGGAGGTGGGGAGGACGGGGGGGTGGGGGGGAAGTGGGGAGTCGGGGGAAAGAGGGTCGAAGGGGAGGGAGGGGGGGGAGGGGCGTGTGGAGAGGGGACTGGGGGGGGGGGGGAGCTGCGGGGCGGGAGGGGAAGCACAACGCTACGCAGAAAAACCCTGTCTTGTAAAACAAAACAAAAACAAAACAAAACAAAACAAAACAAAAAGTCTTCCCATTAAAACAAACAAACAAACAAACAAACAAACAAACAAACAAACAAACAAAACTTTGAGCCGGGTGGTGGTGGCGCTCGCCTTTAATCCCAGCACTCAGGAGGCAGAGGCAGGTTAGATCTCTGTGAGTTCGAGCCAGCCTGGGCTACCAAGTGAGCTCCAGGAAAGGCGCAAAGCTACACAGAGAAACCCTGTCTCGAAAAACCAAAAAAAAAAAAGAAAAAGAAAAAGAAACAGGCACTCTTGTACTCTACCATGTTCCATAGGGCCAGAACAGTGAGCTGGCTCTGAAAAAGAGAACTGAGCTTCCTAAACCTAAAGGGCATATCGAGTTCAACTCGTATTCGAAATTGACCAGAATAGGAGCTTTTCTTCATTCCAATACACTGTCTTGCTCTGAACAGACAAAATTCTATTTGCACTGTGTATGGCCAGAAGAGCACAATAGTGGATTTTCTTACCCTGAATTAACACTTGCTGCTAGAACTTGAAACTGAATGTGATTCAACTCCGATTAAGTATGGCAATTGAACCTAGCTTTCCTTACAAGAAAAACACTCTGCTTTTGAGAAAACATGAACTCTTGTGCTCTACTGTGTTTCCTATTGGGCCAGAACAGTGAGCAGTCACACAAAAAAGAACCGTGCTTTCTACACAAACGGAGCATATCTTGTTCAACTCAGTATTGGAAACTGACCAGAATACGAGCTTCTCTTCATTCCAATACAATGTACTTGCTGGGAACAGATGCGAGTGCTATTGGCACTGTGTATGGCCAGAAGAGCACAAGAGTGGCTGTTCTTACCCTGAATTAACACTTGCTGCTAGAACTTGAAACTGAATGTGATTCAACTCCGTTTAGGAAGCTTAATTGAATACTAGCTTGCCTTACAAGAAAAACACTATGCTTTTGAGAAACGGGCACTCTTGTATTCTACTGTGTTTCCTAATGGGCCAGAACAGTGAGCTAGCTCACAACAAAAGAACTGTGCTTCCATCACACACGAAGCATACCTAGTTCAACTCACCATTGGAAACTGACTAGAATAGGAGCTTCTTCACAGTACAATAATCTGTACTGGCTGGGAACAGATGCGAGTGATATTGGCACTGTGGATGGCCAGGGGAGCACAAGAGTGTCTGTTCTTAAACTAAATTAACACTGCTACTAGAATTTGAAACTGAGAGGCATGAAATTCCATTTAGCAAGGGCAATTGAACCCTAGCTTGCCTTACCCAGAAGACATTCTGCTATTGAGAAAGGGGCATACTTGTCCTCTCCTGTGTTTCCTATATGGCCAGAACAGTGAGCTGGCTCAGAACAAATTAACTCTGCATCCAAAACACACGAGGCATACCTAGGTCAACTCAGCATTGGAAACTGACTAGAATAGAACTTCTCTTCAGTCCAATACACTGTGCTGGCTTGGAAGAGATGCGAGTGCTATTTGCACTGTGTATGTCCTGGGGTGCACATAAGTGGCTGTTATTAACCTAAATTACACTTGCTTCTAGAATTTGAAACTGAATGGGATTCAACTCCATTTAGGAATGGCAATAGAACCCTAGCTTGCCTTACAAGAAAAACACTCTGCTTTTGAGAAAGGGCACTCTTATACTCTACTTTGTTTCCTATAGTGCCAGAGAGTGAGCTGGCTCAAAACAAAAGAACTGTGCTTCCAACACAAGAGGCATACTAGTGCAACTCAGCTTTTTGAAACTGACTAGAATAGGAGCTTCTCTTCAGTCCAATACACTGTACTTGCTGGAATAGACATGAGTGCTATTTGCACTGTGTATTGCTGTGGGATGGTCTGTATGTCAAATAAAACACTGATTGGCCAGTGGCTAGGCAGGAAGTAGGTGGGACAAGGAGAGAGGAGAATTCTGGGAAGCGGATGGCTGAGGCAGAGATACACTGCAGCTGCCGCCATGACCAGCAGCATGTGAAGTCGCCGGTAAGCCACCAGCCACATGGCAAGGTAATAGATTTATGGAAATGGATTAATTTAAGCTATAAGAACAGTTAGCAAGAAGCCTGCCAAGGCCATACAGTTTGTATGCAATATAAGTCTTTGTGTTTACTTGGTTGGGTCTGAGCGGCTGTGGGACTGGCGGGTGACAAAGATTTGTCCTGACTGCGGGGCTTGGGGAACCTGGAGAGAAGCCCTCCAGCAACAAATGGCACCCAACATGGGGCAAGAGTTTCCACCTAAAACCTGAAAAAAAAAGATTCTAAAACGAGCTAAAAACAGTTCTAATTGTCTCTCTCAAATGAGTGGCAGCTGCCGGTTTGAGCTACTGGAGGGTTCCTAGCGTGCGAGCTCGACCTGCAGTATGGTGGAATGAGGCCTCTGCAAGTGACACATTTAGCTGTGTGGTGGATTTAGCCTTTGCTAGTACAAACAAAAAAAAGAGGTTTCTGTGCTACATGCTGCATTGGTAGAAGCATAGACCCACTATTTCTGAGAATTAATGGCTCCAGAGCTGGTGGAAAACGTACCACTGCCATGTTGGGAAGCTGAAGTGGGCGGAGTCAGCAGGCTTAAAAGGCTGCAGTTTAAAGCAATAGGCTCAAGGTAATATAAAAAATAAGCCATGTAATGAATGGCTACCACACAGAGAATCTGGATTATGTTCTCTTTGATATTCGTAACTGAAGAAAAATATTTGATTGCAAAAGCAGTTGAGTTATGCCAAAAATGTGTATTTTAAAGGTACCTTGACTTCAAATTTGGCTATAAGGATATGTTGCTTTGGAAAAGAGCTCTGCTTTTGTTTCTACAGAAAGCCAGAGCCTATTGATTTGTTCCAAATTAAGATACATCAGGTTTGATCAGCCGAGACCACCTGAAGGTCTCTGATGACACCATGGCCCAGATGATCCAACATCCAGAAAGTTTCAAGGCAACTGGTTCAGACGATACAGCCTCATGGACTACTCCATGATCCTAAAATTTTCTTTCTGTCCCTTAAGATACAGCGCCCCCCGACAGCAGGAAGTAGTAACAGAAGCTACACCCAAATTCCCAAATATACCAGGCTGGCTTTGGAGATGTATAAAAGTTAAAACTATCCTTTTTAAAAAAAGAAAAGGGAAAGTGCTGTGGAATGGTCTGTATGTCAAATAAAACACTGATTGGCCAGTGACTAGGCAGGAGTAGGTGGGACAAGGAGAGAGGAGAATCATGGGAAGCAGAAGGCTGAGGCAGAGAGACACTGCCAGCTGCCGCCATGACCAGCAGCATGTGAAGTGGCCGGTAAGCCACCAGCCACGTGGCAAGGTATAGATTTATGGAAATGGATTAATTTAAGCTACAAGAACAGTTAGCAAGAAGCCTGCCACGACCATACAGTTTGTATGCATTATAAGTCTCTTTGTTTACTTGGTTGGGCCTGAGCGACTGTGGGACTGGCGAGTGACAAAGATTTGTCCTGACTGCAGGGCTTGGGGAACCTGGAGAGAAGACCTCCAGCAACAGTATATGGCCAGGGAAGCACAAGAGTGACTGTTCTTAAACTTAATTAACACTTGCTTCTAGAATTTGATAGTAAATGTGATTCAACCCCTTTTAGGAAAGGCAATTGAACCCTCGTTTGCCTTCCAAGAAAAACACTCTGCTTTTGAGGAAGGGGAACTTTTGTAATTTCCTGTGTTTCCTATAGGGCCAGAACAGTGAGCTGGCTCAGAACAGAAGAACTGTGCTTCCAACACTCAGGAGGCTTACCTAGTTCAACTCAATTGGAAACTGACGAGAATAGGAGCTTCTCTTCAGACCAATACACTGTACTTCCTGGGAACAGACATGAGTGCTATTTGCACTGTGTGTGGCCAGGGGAGCACAAGAGTGGCTATTCTGAATATAGATTACCACTTGTTTCTAGAATTTGAAACTGAATGGGATTCAACTACATTTAGGAATGGCAATCGAATCTTAGGTTGCCTTACAAGAAAAACACACTGCTTTTGAGAAAAGGGCACTCTTGTCCTCTACTGTGGTTCCTATAGGGCCAGAAGAGTGAGCTGGCTCAAAAGAAAAGGACTGTGCTTCCAGCTCAAACAAGGCATACCTAGTTCAACTGTGCATTAGAAACTGACTAGAATAAGAGCTTCTCTTCAGTCCAATACACTGTACTTGCTGGGAACAGACACGAGTGCTATTTGCACTGTGTATGGTGAGGGGAGCACAAGAGTGGCTGTTCTTAACCTAAATTAACACTTGCTGCTAGAATTTGAAACTAAATGGGATTCAACTCCATTTAGGAATGGCAATAGAACCCTAGTTTGCCTTATTAGAAAAACACTCTACTTTTGAGAAAGGGGCACTCTTGTACTCTACTGTGTTTCCTAATGGGCCAGAACAGTAAGCTGGTTCAGAACAAAAGAATTGTGCTTCCAAAACACACGAGGCATACCAAGTTAAACTCAGCATTGGAAAATGACTAGAATAGGAGCTTCTCTTCAGTCCAATACACTGTACTTGCTGTGAACAGACGTGAGGACTATTTGCACTGTGTATGGCCAGGGGAGCACAAGAGTGGCTGTTCTTAACCTAAATTAACACTTGCTTCTAGAATTTGAAACTGAACTGGATGCAACTCAATTTAGGATTGGCAAAGGAAACCATAGCATACCTTATTAGAAAAACACCCTACATTTGAGGAAGGGGCACTCTTGTACTCTATTGTGTTTCCTAATGTGCCAGAACAGTGAGCTGGTTCAGAAAAAAAGAATTGTGCTTGCAAAACACACGAGGCATACCTAGTTCAACTCAGCATTGAAACCTGATTAGAATAGGAGCTTTTCTTCAGTCCAATACAATGTACTTGCTGGAAACAGATGAGACTGCTATTTGTACTGTGTATGACCAGGGGAGCACAAGAGTGGCAATTCTTAAACTAAATTAACACTTGATTCTAGAATTTGAAACTGAATATGATTCAACTCCATTTAGGAATGGCAATTGAACCCTATCTTGCCTTACAAGAAAAACACTCTGCTTTTGAGAAAGGGGCACTCTTCTCCTCTACTGTGTTTCCTATAGGGCCAGAACAGTGAGCTGGCTCAAAACAATAGAACTGTGCTTCCAGCACACACGAGGCATACCGAGTTCAACTCAGAATTGGAAACTGACTAGAATGGGGGCTTCTCTTCAGTCCAATACACTGTACTTGCTGGGAAAAGAAGTGAGAGCTGTTTGCATTGTGTATAGCCAGGGGAGCTCCAGTGGCTGTCCTTAACCTAAATTAACACTTGTCTCTAGAATTTGAAACTGAATGTGATTCAACTCACTTTAGTAAGGGCAATTGAACCCTATCTTGCCTAAAATAAAAACACACTGCTTTTGAGAACGGGAAACTCTTGTACTCTACACTGTTTCCTATAGGGCCAGAACAGTGAGCTGGCTCAGAACACAAGAACTGTGCTTCCAAAACACTAGAGGCATACCTAGCTCAACTCAGCATTGGAAACTACCTAGAATAGGAGCTTCTCTTCAGTCCAATACACTGTACCTGCTGGGAACAGAAGCGACTTCTCTTTCTACTCTGTATGGACAGGGGAGCACAAGAGTGGCTGTTCTTAACCTAAATTAAAACTTGCTTCTAGAATTTGAAATTGAATGTGATTGAACTCCTTTAGGAAGGTCAATTGAACCCAAGCTTACCTTACAAGAAAAATACTCTGCTTTTGATAAAGGGGCACTTTTGTACTCTACTGTTTTTCTTATAGGTCCAGAAGAGTGAGCTGTCTCAGAACAAAAGAACTGTGTTTCCAACACACAGGACACATATCTAGTTCATCTCAGTATTTGAAAATAAGTAAAACAGGAGCTCGTCATCAGTCCAATACACTGTACCTGCTGGGAACAGAGGCAAGTGCTATTTGCACTGTGTATGGCCAGGAGAGCCCAAGAGTGGCTGTACTTACCCCATACTAACTCTTGCTGCTAGAACTTGAAACTGATTGGAATCAACTCCTTTTAGGAAGGGGAATTGAACCCTTCGTTGCCTTACAAGAAAAACTCTCTGCTTTCGAGAAAGGTGCACTCTTGTACTCTACTGTGTTTCCTATAGGGCTAGAACAGTGTGCTGTCTAAGAACAAAAGAACTGTGATTCCAACACACAGGAGGCATACCTATTTCAGCTCAGCATTGGAAACTGACTAGAAAAGGAGCTTCTCTTCAGTCCAATACACTGTACTTGCTGGGAAAAGACTCGAGTGCTATTTGCACTGTGTAATGCCAGGGGAGCAAAAGAGAGGCTGTTCTTAACCTCAATTAACACTTGCTTCTAGACTTTTAAACTGAATGTGATTCATCTCCATTTACTCAGGAAAATTGAACTCTAGCTTGCCTTAAGAGAAAAACACTCTGCTTTTGAAAAACGGGCCCTCTTTTACTCTACTGTGTTTCCAATAGTGCTAGAACAGTGAGCTGGCTAAGAACAAAAACACTGTGCTTCCAACACACACGAGGCATACCTACTTCTACCCAGCATTGGAAACTGAGTAGAATAGGAGCTTCTCTTCAGTCCAATACACTGTACTTGCTGGGAACAGACAGGAGGGCTATTTGCCTTGTGCATGGCCAGCAGAACACAAGAGTGGCTGTACTTAAAACATAATAACCCTTCCTGATAAAACTTGAAACTGAATGGGATTCAACACCAGTTAGGAAGGGTAATTGACCCCTATCTTGCATTATAACGAAAGCAGTCTGCTTTTGAAAAAAGGCACTCTGAATCTCTACTGTGTTTCCTATAGGGCCAGAAGAGTGAGCTGGCTCAGAACAAAAGAACTGTGCTTCCAACACACACAAGGCATACCTAGTTCAACTCAGCATGGAAACTGATGAGAATGAGTGCTTCTCTTAAGTCCAATACACTGCACATGCTGGGAACAGACCAGAGTGCTATTTGTACTGTGTATGGCCAGGAGAGAACAAGAGTTGCTGTACTTACCCATACTAACTCTTTTGCTAGAACTTGAAACTGAATGTGATTCAACTCCATTTAGGAAGAGCAATTGAACCCTAGCTTGGTTACAAGAAAAACACTCTGCTTTTGAGAAAGGGGCACTCTAGTACTCTACTGTGTTTCCTATAGGGCTAAAACAGTGAGCTGGCTCAAAACAAAAGAACTGTGCTTCCAACACACATGAGGCATACCTAGTTCAACTCAGCATTTGAAACTGACTAGAATAGGAGCTTTTCTACAGTCCAATATACTGTACTTGCTGGGAACAGACATGACTTCTATTTGTACTGTGTATGAATAGGGGAGCACAAGAGTGGCTGTTCTTAACCTAAATTAACTCTTGCTTCTAGAATATGAAATTGAATATGATTGAACTACTTTAGGAAGGGCAATTGAACCCTAGCTTGCTAGGCTAGTGCTACTTGCACTGTATATGGCCAGGAGAGCACGAGAGTGGCTGTTCTTAAGGTAAATTAACACTTGCATCTAGAATTTAATACTGAATGTGATTCATCTCCATTTAGGAAGGGCAATTGAACCCTATATTGCCTTACAAGAAAAACACTCTGCTTTTGAGAAAGGAGCACTATTGTACTCTACTGTGTTTCCTATAGAGCCAGAACAGTGAACTAGCTCAGAACAAAAGAATTATGCTTCCAACATACACGAGGCATACCTAGTTCACTCAGCATTGGAAACTGACTAGAATAGGAACTTCTATTCAGTCCAATACATTCTACTTGCTGGGAACAGATGCGAGTGCACTGTGTAAGGCCAGGAGAGCACAAGAATGGCTATACTTACCCTGAATTAACACTTGTTTCTAGAACTTGAAATTCAGTAGGATTCAACTCCATTTAGGAATGATAATTGAACCATAGCATGCTTTACAAGAAAAACTCTCTGCTTTTGAGAAAGTGGCACTCTTTACTCTACTGTGTTTCTTATAGAGCCAGAACAGTGAGCTGGCTCAGCACAAAAGAACTGTGTTTCTTAAACACAAGCGGCATATCTAGTTCACCTTAGTTGGAAACTAAGGAAAACAGGAGCTCCTCTTCAGTCCAATACACTGTAGTTGCTGGGAACAATCGTGAGGCTATTTGCACTGTGTATGCCCAGGGGAACACAAGAGTGGCTGTTCTTACCTTCTTGCTGCTAGAACTGGAAACTGAATGTGATTCAACTCCTTTTAAGAATAGGAATTGAACCCCAGGTTGCCTTACTAGAAAAACACTCTGTTTTTGAAAAAGTGGCACTATTGTACACTACTGTGTTTCTTATAAGGCTAGAGCAGTGTGCTGGCTCAGAACAAAAGAACTTTGCTTATAACAAACACACCAGGCATATTTGTTGCAACTCAGTATTGGAAACTAAGTAAAACAGGATCTCCTCTTCAGTCCAATACACTGTATTTGCTGGGAACAGACACGGGTGCTATTTGTAGTCTGTTTGGCCATGGGAGCACAAGAGTGGCTGTTATTACCCCAAATTAACAAATATTGCTAGAACTTGAAACTGAATGGGATTCAACTCGGTTCAGGAAGGGTAATTGACCATAGCTTGCCTTACAAGAAAAACTCTCTGCTTTTGAGAAAGGGGCACTCTTGTACTCTGCGGTGTTTCCTATAGGGCCAGAACAGTGATCTGGCTCAGAAAAAAAGAAATGTGCCTCATACACATTTGAGGCATATCTAGTTCAACTCAGTTGAAAACTAAGTAAAACAGGAGCTCCTCTTCAGTCCAATTCACTGTAGTTGCTTGGAACAATCGTGAGGCTATTTGCACTGTGTATGCCCAGGGGAGCACAAGAGTGGCTGTTCTTACCCTCTAATAACACTTGCTGCTAAAACTGGAATCAGAATGTGATTCAAGTCCGATTAGGAATAGGAATTGAACCCTAGGTTGGCATAAAAAAAAACACTCTGCTTTTGAGATAGGAGCACTCTTGTACTCTACAGTATTTCCTATAGAGCCAGAATAGTGCGCTGGCTCAGAACAAAAGAACTGTGCTTCCAACACACAGGAGGCATTCCTCGTTCAACTAAGCATTGGAAACTGACTAGAAAGGTGCATCTCTTCAGTCCAACACACTGTACTTGCTGGGAACAGACAGGAGTGCCATTTGCACTGTGTATGGCCAGGAGAGCACATGAGTGGCTGTACTTACCCCATACTATCTCTTGCTGCTTGAAATTGAAACTGAATGGGATACATCTCCAATTAGGAAGGGTAATTAACCCCTAGCTTGCCTTACAAGGAAAACACTCTGCTTTTGAGAAAGGACACTCTGAAAGTCCACTGCATTTCCTAGACAGCCAGAACACTGAGCTGGCTCAGAACAAAGATCTGTACTTCCAAAACAGACGAGGCATACCTAGTTAAACACAACATTGGAAACTGATTAGAATAGGAGCTTCTTTTCAGTCCAAACACTGTACTTGCTTTTAACAGTTGCGAGTGCTATTTGCACAGTGTTCAGGCAGGAGAGCACATGAGTGGCTGTACTTACAACATACTAACTCTTGCTGCTAGAACTT
>NW_023504773.1:0-1520 GCF_004664715.2 Peromyscus leucopus | reverse complement strand
ACTATCCCAGTTACAGTTGAGCACATCTCTTAACAGAAATCTCTTTACATTGTTAAATGGTTGCAGGGAAGATTGAACAATGGCTAAGTCAGGTTGCTCTTGGAACTAGATTTTTAGTTTTTATTTTCCTGGTGCTTGAAGTTTTCTCTTTTCCTGAGGCTTGGGGGTGTAAGCCTGAAGGGCTAGAGTCTTTCATTCCCCCATTTTCTTTTTGGCAAATTTTAATCTTAAAATTATGGTATTGTATTAGTACCTCATGGCCTATTTTAGTAACTCATGGCCTGTAATGGCCATGCATAGTTCATGTACAATTAGCCATCTGGTCTCTATGCCAGGGAGTTTTCTTTTGACCCAGCATTTCAGCCTTTTTTGAACAAGGAAAATGGGACGATGTATTTTCTTTCTGGAACTGCTTCAAGCTGGCATTGGGGCGTCGTTATCAGGGCCCCTCCCCCAAAAGGCTGAAAAGCTGGTCAAAGACTGGGCAGGGGGCATTTGTCAGTAGCATGTAGCTGCCTGACCCCATAGGGACAGAGAAGAATCATGTTAGCTGGGCTGGTCCACGTTAGCCTTTAGCACGTCCGAAGTCCACAGTCGTCTGGAGTGGTGGAGTCAGCAACTGAAACTTGGAGGTGTCTGCCAGCCAAGTAGAAATCTGTTGAGACAGATTTAAAGTAGGAACAGAGGTTAAAATTTGTGAACTTATTTGGAACCTTAGGTTTATACCCTTAGTAATGGGAAAAACAGTGATCCAAGACAGCAGGGAGGAAAAATACCATCTTTAGGAATACTTATCTGGGGTCCTTTCGACCTCTGTGAAGTGGGTCTATGTTTTTATGACTCTTTTAATTCTTTGAGGCCTACTTACAAAATGACATAAAAGTTTTAGATACATTAGTATTACCAATCTGTACTGAAATCCATATTGTAGGACAAAGCAGATAATGGGTATCTGTAAAACAGCAGAAGTAGACTTATACCTTTGAGTCCCAACAAGAACTACAGATTTGGGCATTTTACTTCTGTCCAGAAAGCCAGGTGTAAGTTGGACAGAGATTTTAAGCCTGGTGAAAAGCACTTTTAGGCTTACATTTAGACATATCTAGATGACATCTAAAACAAATCCAAAATGTTGAGCTTGTGACTGAACAGTAAGTGGTCATTGCTCTATCAGCTCATCAGGACTCCTAAATGTTAAGCTCTGAACCATAGAACAGGAGAGTAATCTGAAACATATCTTATTTTAGACTCATATCCGAACCTTTATGATTTATTAAAATTTTTACATCTTAGAACATTTTCTTTTAAAGTGAGCTAAAAGGCTAGCTATGGCCTTGCAGAAGGATCTGGCTGATGGTGCCATGCTGACAAAGTTAGAGCTAGCCATCAGTACTATCAGAAATCTGAGAAGGATAAACTATATCTGAGTACAGACCATGAAGCTTCAATCCTATAAATTACAGTGATCAATCCTACCCAGGTCTCTATAGCGTTTGAGGTAGCGAGTAGAACAACATCAA
>NW_023504772.1:0-31057 GCF_004664715.2 Peromyscus leucopus | reverse complement strand
AGTTTGGATAAGGGCTTGTCTATCTTGTTGATTTTCTCAAAGAACCAACTCTTTGTTTCATTAATTTTTGTATTATTCTCTTAGTTTCTAATTTATTAATTTCCCCTCTCACTTTGATAATTTCCTGGCGTCTATTCTTCCTGGGAGACTTTGCTTCTTCCTGTTCTAGAGCTTTCAGGTGTGCTGTTAAGTCACTAGTGTGAGATTTCTCCAACTTCTTTATGTGTGCATTTAGTGCTATGAATTTCCCTCTTAGCACTGCTTTCATAGTGTCCCATAAGTTTGGGTATGTGGTGTCTTCATTTTCATTGATCTCTAGGAAGTCTTTAGTTTCTTTCTTTATTTCTTCCTTAACCCATTGGTGATTTAGTTGAGCATTATTCAGTTTCCATGAGATTGTAGGTTTTCTGTAGTTTTTGTTGTTGTTGAGATCTAACTTTAACCCATGGTGGTCTGATAGAACACAGGAGGTTATTCTAATTGTTTTGTATCTGTTGAGATTTGCTTTGTGGCCAAGTATGTGGTCGATTTTAGAGAAAGTTCCATGGGGTGCTGAGAAGAATGTATATTCTTTCTTGTTAGGATGGAATGTTCTGTAGATATCTATTAGGTCCAATTGGGTCATGACATCAGTTAAGTCCTTTATTTCTCTGTTAAGTTTCGATTTGGGAGATCTGTCCAGTGGTGAAAGTGGGGTGTTGAGATCTCCCACTATTAATGTGTGGGGTTTTATATGTGGTTTAAGCTTTAGTAATATTTCTTTTACATATGTGGGTGCCCTTGTGTTTGGGGCATAAATGTTCAGAATTGAAACTTCATCTTGGTGGATCTTTCCTGTGATGAATATGTAATGTCCTTCTTTATCTCTTTTGATTGATTTTAGTTTGAAGTCTATTTTGTTGGATATCAGTATGGCTACCCCTGCTTGTTTCTTAAGACCATTTGATTGGAAAGTCTTTTCCCAGCCTTTTATTCTTAGGTAGTGTCTGTCTTTGAATTTGAGATGTGTTTCTTGTATGCAGCAGAAAGTTGGGTTCTGCTTTCGTATCCATTCTGCAAGTCTATGTCTTTTTATAGGTGAATTAAGTCCGTTGATATTAAGGGATATTAACGACCAGTGATTGTTCATCCCTGTTATTTTTGGTGGTAGTGTGTGTGTACTTCCCTTCTTTGGGTTTACTGTTGTGGCTTTATCTATTGCCTGTGTTTTCGAGTGTGTATCTGACTTCCTTCGGTTGGAATTTTCCTTCTAGTGCTTTCTGTAGGGCTGGGTTTGTGGATAGGTATTGTTTAAATCTGGCTTTGTCTTCGAATGTCTTGTTCCTTCCGTCTATGATGATTGAAAGTTTTGCTGGGTATATTAGTCTGGGCTGACATTCATGGTTTCTTAGTGTCTGCATTACATCTGTCCAGGTCCTTCTGGCTTTCAAAGTCTCCATTGAGAAATCGGGTGTTATTCTGATGGGTTTACCTTTATAGGTCACTTGGCCTTTTTCCTTGGCTGCTCTTAATATTCTTTCTTTATTCTGTACATTTAGTTGTTTAATTATTATGTGTCGAGGGGACTTTTTTGGGGGTCTAGTCTGTTTAGTGTTCTATAGGCTTCTTGTATCTTCATAGGCATTTCCTTCTTTAAGTTGGGAAAGTTTTCTTCTATAATTTTGTTGAATATATTTTCTGTGCCTTTGAGTTGGTATTCTTCAACTTCTTCTATCCCTATAATTCGTAGGTTTGGTCTTTTCATGGTGTTCCAGATTTCTTGGACATTTTGGTTCATGACTTTGTTGGCTTTAGTGTTTCCTTCGACTGATGAAACTATTTCTTCTACTGTATCTTCAATGCCAGAAATCCTCTCTTCCACCTCTTGCATTCTGTTGGTTATACTTGCATCCGAAGTTCCTGATCTTTTACTCAGGGTTTCTATTTCCAGCATTCCCTCTGTTTGTGTCTTCTTTATTTTTTCAATTTCCTTTTTCAGTTCTTGGACTGTTTCCTTTGTTTGTTTCATTGCTTTTTCATGATTTTCTTTCAGTGCTTTATTGTTTTCTTCCAGGACTTTAATGTTTTCTTCCAGGACTTTATTATTTTCTTGGAGGGCTTTATTGTTTTCTTCTAATTTGTTTGCCCTTTCCTCTAATTGTTTATAGCGTTCTTCCAATTTTCTTGTCTTTTCCTCTACACAAGCCTCTACCTTCTTCATGAAGTTACTCATAAGGCTACTTTCTTCTTCTTCTTCCAATTTTTGGTGTTCAGGTCTAGATGTTGGAGGCGGGCTAGGTTCTGGTGATGCTGTATTGCTCTTCATTTTGCTGTATGTACTTCTGCCTTGACGTCTGCCCATCTCCTTGTGGTTCCTTCTTCGTCTTATCAGTGTACTTGTTTCAGAAAGAGCTGACAGATTCAGGAAGACTCTCTCTCTTGTCCAAAAGGGAGTTCTCTTGTCCAACTCTCTGGTCCAGAAGGGAAGTCCGGGGCAGACTCTGGTCCAGAATGGCAATTGGGGCAGGCTGGGAGCTCTGGACCAGAAGGGAAGACGGGGGCAGCAATCCCAATACTCTTCAAATTGTTCCACACAATAGAAACAGAAGTAACATTACCAGACTTTTTATGAGCCTACAATTACTCTGATACCCAAACCATACATAAATGCAACAAAGAAAGAGAAATACAGACCAAACTCCCTCATGAACACTGATGCAAAAACACTCAATAAAATATTGACAAACCAAACCCAAGAAAGCATCAAAAAAATTATCCACCATGATCAAGTCGGCTTCATCCCAGAGATGCAAGAATGGCTCAACATATGAAAATTTGTCAATGTAATACACCACAGAAACATAAACTGAAAAAAAAATATGATCATCTCAATAGACGCTGAAAAGACCTTTGACAAAATCCAGCACCCCTTCATGATAAAGGTCCTAGAGAAATCAGGAATACAAGGAACATACCTAACCATAATAAAGGCAATTTGCAACAAGGCAACAGACAACATCAAATCAAATGAAGAAAAACTCAAAGTGGTTCCAATAAAATCAGGACCAAGACAAGGCTATCCACTCTCCCCCCATTTATTCAATATAGTACTTGAAATTCTAGTTAGAGCAATAAGATAACAAAAGGAGATCAAAGGGATAGAAATTGGAAAGGAAGAAGTCAAACTTTCACTACTTGCAGATAATATAATAGTGTAAATAAGTGACCCCAAAAATTCTACCAGGGAACAGCTGAAAAACTCCTTCAGTAATGTGGCAGGACACAAGAATAACTAAAATAAATCAGTATTCCTCCTATCTACAAATGATAAGAGGGCTGAGAAAGAAATCAGAGAAACATCACTGTGGCGATATATTGCATCCCCCAATATATTTTGCTTCCTAATAAACTTATCTGGGGTCAGAGGACAGAACAGTCTCTAGATAGACACAGAGGCCAGAAAATGGTGGCATACACACCTTTAATCCTAATACTTGGGAGGCAGAGAGCCATCTGTTTAAAGCCATACTGGAAACAGCCAGGCATGGTGACTCACATCTTTAATCCCAGCAAGTGATGGCAGAAAGCAGAAAGGTATATAAGGCAGAAAAACCAGGAACTAGAGGTGGTTAAGTTTTAGGCTTCTGAGCAGCAGTTTGGCTGAGATTCATTTGGATGAGGACTCAGAGGCTTCCAGTCTGAGGAAACAGGATAAGCTGAGGAACTGGCAAGGTGAGGAAGCTCTGGTTTGTTCTGCTTCTCTGATCTTCCAGATTTAACCTAATATCTGGCTCCAGATATTTTTTATTGGTAAGACCTTTAAGATTTGTGTAACAGATCACCCTTTACAATGGCCACAAATAATATAAAATACCTTGGGGTGACTCTAACTAAGCAAGTGAAGGACCTATATGACAAGAACTTTAAATCTCTGAAGAAAGAAACTGAGGAAGATATAAGAAAATTGAAAGATCTCCCATGCTCATGAATAAGTAGGATTAATATAGTAAATAGGGCAATCTTATACCAAAAGCAATCTATAGATTCAATGAAGTCCCCATCAAAATACCAACACAATTCTTCAGAGACCTGGAAAGAAAAATACTCAACTCCATATGGAAAAACAAAGAACCCAGGATAGCTAAAGAATCGTGAACAATAAAGTAACCTCATGATACCTGACTTCAAGCTCTATTATAGGGATACAGTAATTAAAAACAGCTTAGTACTGGCATAAAAATCGACATATAGACCAATGGAATCAAACTGAAGACCCTGACATTAATCTGCACAAGTATGAACACCTAAGGTTTGACAAAGAAGCCAAAATTGTACAATGGAACAAAGAAAGCATCTTCTACAAATAGTGCTGGCATAACTGGATGTCAACATGTAGAAGGTTACAAATAGATCCATACCTGTCACCATGCACACAACTTAAGTCCAAGTAGATCGAAGACCTCAACATAAATCCAGTTACTCTGAACCTGATAGAAGAACAAGTAGGAAGTACTCTTGAACCCATTGGCACAGGAGACCATTTCCTAAATATAACATCAGTAGCACAGACACTGAGAGAAATGATTAATAAATGGGAACCCCTGAAACTGAGAAGCTTCTGTAAGCAAAGGACTAGGTAAATAAGACAAAACAACAGCCTACAAAATGGGAAAAGCTCTTCACCAACCTCACATCTGACAGAGGGCAGATCTCTAAAATATATAAACAACTCAAGAAACTAGACATCAAAATGCCAAACAATTCAATTTAAAAATGGGCTATAGAGCTAAAAAGAGAATTCTCAACAGAAGAATCTCAAATGGCTGAAAAACATTTAAGGAATTGCCCAAAATTTGTAGTCATCAGGTAATTGCAAATCAAAATGACTCTGAGATACCACCTTGTGCTTGTCAGATTGTCTAAGTTCAAAAACACTGGAGACAGCTTATGTTGGAGAGAATGTGGAACAAGAGGAACACTCGCTCACTGTTGCTGGGAATGCAAACCGGTATAGTCACTTTGAAAATCAGTATGGCAATTTCTCAGAAAATTAGGAATCACTCTTCCTCAAGACCCAGCTATACCACTCTTGGGCATATATCCAAGGAATGCTCAATCATACCACAAAGCCATGCACAACTATGTTCATAGCATCATTATTCTTAATAGCCAGAACAGGGAAACAACCTAGATACTACCCAACTGAAAAACAAATACAGAAAATGTGCTACATATACACAAAAGAATACTACTCAGCAGAGAAAATCAATGACCTCGTGAGTTTGTTGGCAAATGGATGGAACTAGAAAGCACAATTCTGAGTGAGGTAACCCAGACTCAGAAGGACAAACATGGTATGTACTCACTCATAAGTTGATATTAATATAAAACAAAGGATAATCAGACTAAAATCCATAGCTCCAGGGAGGCTAGCTAGTAAGGAGGACCCTAGGAAGGATACATGGATTGTCCATCGATGGAGAAATGGATGAGATATACATTAGCAAACTGGGGGTGAGGGTGGTAATGGAGGGCAAGGATGGATGAGAGATTGGTGGAGCAGGAGGTTTGAACTGGAATGGCAACAGAGTGGGAGAGCAAGGAAAGAGATACCATGACAAAGAGGACATCATGGGAATAAGAAGAAACAGAGTGCTAGGGAAGTTCCCAGGAATCTACAAGGATGATTCCACCACAGACTACTGGCAATAGTTGAGAGGGTGCATGAGCTGGCCTACTCTCATTATTGGGTGTCTGAAAACCCTAACTGTCATCATATATCCCTCATCTATTAACTGATGGAAGCTGATGCAAGATCTACAGCTGGGTCCCAGGCCGAGCTCCAGGAGTCCAATCGATGAGATGAACAAGGAATAATGAGGCCATGACTGGCAAAAGTGCAGAGACAACTACCAAACTAGTGGAAACCCATGAACTGTGGACAAATAGCTGAGGAGCCCTCATGGTACTGAACTAGGCCCTCTGGATAAGCGGGACAGTTGTTTAGCTTGAATTGTATAGGGGGCCCCAGGAAGTAGGATTGGGACCTGTCTCTAGTGCATCAGCCGGCTTTTTGGAGCCTAATGCCTATGGTGAGACACTGTGCACAGCCTTGGTGCAGGGAAAAGGGGCTTGGACCTGACTCAACTGTTGTACCCAGCTTTGCTGACTCCCCATGGGAGACCTTGCATTGGAGGTGAGAATGGGGGGGTTGGGGAGATTGCTGTGGGACAGGAGGAAGGAGGACAGGGGAATCTGTGTTTGGTATGTAAAATGAGTAGAAAATCTCTTAATAAAAGAAAAAAAGAAATGCCAAGGCAACATAGGCCTCGTTACTCTTCTCACTGAGTTTTCCCTTTGGTGTCCGTTCCATTCTAAGATAATATGATTCCACTGCTTTGCAGTGAGACCCACATATTGATTTTCTGAAAAAAAATTCCTTTTTTCATTGATATTTCACTCCCAGGGTCACTGTCTAAAACACTAATGTGGAGATGTTAAAATCCCAAGTGGATATTCATAGCAAAACATGAGATCTCAGCAAACTTCCATGGCCTTGTTAATGAAAATAATTGAACCCGGTCCTGTATCATCATCATTATTTTTGTATTTTTATGCATAAAGAAGACCACAAAGGGCTCTTATATTTAAGTTTGTGTTTGGTGGGAGCTCCACCTCAACTCCTGTCATGCCAGCATCCCTATACCCAAAGATTCTGGAATGTTTGGAAGGAGTCTGATGGAAGATCCACCTCAACTCCCTTTGACATCTTTTTCCCTAAATCTGCCCCTTCAGAGGCCATCAAACATGCTCTTCCCCTCAACCCACCCCTGCAAAGCCTACCAAACAAAGCTCCTCCTCCAGAGAGGCTCAAGACCACTCCCACTGTGTATATAAGCAGAATCCCAGAAAACAAATGCGTGGTTCTTCCAGTCTCACATAACCATATCCTCTCTGCAGGGCAGGGAATTGCCTGGAAGCACTTTACCCATTAAACCTGGGCTTTTCTTGATTTGGTCTGCTTCAGTTTATTGCGATGGTGGAGAGGCCTGCAGGAGGCCTAAAAACATATAGGTTTGCTTTGCAAAACAGGATTTAATTCAATTGCACATAGAATACACTTTCAAAAGTCACAAAGTGACATTGTAGACCCATGCCCTCCTAGGAATGGAAATGTGTCATCAGTGGCCACCATGGTACTTTTTGCTCCAAGTTTCAAACCACATCCATCCATCCATTAACAGTTTGACTTCATTGGCTAAGGATAAACACACAGCTTCTCAATAGCACTTACCACCAAAATAAAACCATTTCACAGAAAAATAAAGCCTGGTAAATACTGAGGTAAGGTAAAGCTTGGGGATCACAGCAAAAAAGCATCAGAGAGATATGACAGGGATGAATTTAGTTCCACTATGTAATATTTTAAGAAATAGTGCTCCACTGTTTCCTATATTTTTGTTTTTCTCTTACCCTGAATAAGGATTTCTACAGAATAACAGCTGTATACCATGCCTGTCCTCCAGAAATGCAGGGTGCAGGCATGGCAAAGTTCATGTTTCATTATTCAATTTCAAATTGCTGCAACTTATTCACCTTCATTTGGTAGGCTGTGATGTAGATTCAGAAATGTCCATGGTTGTACCAAGAGTCCCACAAAGACCAATCCAAATGCAAAAGCAAACAGTTGTTTTATTGACGAGTTTAAACCTGGGTCTCTCCATCCATATGATGCAGCAGTGGAGCAGGAGAGATTCTTGATTAGCTATCAAGCAGGGTTTTAAGAATGGTTATGTTCGGGGATCTGGGGGAATCTAATTTGACATAGTTACAAGCTCAGGATTGGTACTGATTTTAGATTAGAGATGTTTGGTTTGAACTGATTTGGGAGTTGTAACTGCAAGAAAATCATCAGCCCATCCTCTGGTGTGTTCCCAGGACTTAGTGTGGAGGGGCAGCCCATCTTCTGGTGGATTCCCAGGACTTAGAGTGGAGGGGCAGCCCATCCTCTGGTGGGTTCCCAGGACTTAGAGTAGAGGAGCAGAACATCCTCTGGTGGGTTCCCAGGGTCTGCTGCCCCCAGTCTGACCCTTCTTACAGAGAGCTGCCACCCTGTGATCTTCTCATATATGAAATGCACTCAGGAGTCAATAAGATTTCCTACACCCTCCAGTACTTTACTCAATCATCACTCTCTTGTGCTGAGTACCTGTGATGCCTCTTTTCTAACCAATGTGATGAAGAAAGTGTTATATTTTGGATCATGTTCGCCTGGTGGTGAGATATCAAAGCTGAACCTTTCCACAGGAAGCTGATGATTTCCACAGGACACTTTCCACAGGAAGATGATGCTTTGCCAAAGAAGCTGACACTTTCCACAGGAAGCTCACACTTTCCACAGGACACTTTCCCCAGGAAGCTGACATTTCCCACAGGACACATTTCTGATATCTCACTCTGACCTGACTGGCATTTTACTTTGCTCAAACCTCCTGAAATTGGCTCAACTTTCTCTTAGACTCTGGTTACATAATATTTCTGGGTCTCTGTTTTTCAATATTATTAGCCAGAAAACAATGTAAATGTTGGGATTCTGCTCCACTCCCACTGCATGGCCACACATGTGCAGTTCAGCAGCTAAGCAAGGGGTCTTGCATCTTATATCATCAGTGCATGCTGGTGATTATGGGTGTGTGGCCTCGTCATACAATCTGTGCGTATGTGTCATAGCTCTGTAAGCCCAACTGCACCTTAAAAATCCAGACACAGACTCCTCCCCTCTCTCTGCTCAGTTCTCTACTGCCCCCCTTCTCTGCTCTCTGTATGTGCATCTTCCCCAGGCCTGGTTCTTTTGCCCCCAATTCCTCCTAATAAAGCTCTGATACAGGGTTTTGTTGTGATTGGTGCCTCATGACCTTTCCACACTGTAACCAGTGCTGCTTATTATTTCTTAAAACAACAGTAAAGGGTTTCATCATGGCATTTTATTTCCTTCCAGGGGTTCATATGTTCTTCTCTTCATTCCTCCCTTTCTCTTGTTGTTTTTCCTTTTTTTTTCAAGACAGGATTTCTCTGTGTAGTTTTGGTGCCTGTCCTGGAACTCACTCTGTAGACAAGGCTGGCCTAGAACTCACAGAGATTTACCTGCCTCTGCCTCCTGAGTGCTGGGGTTAAAGGCATGAGCTACCACCACCTGGCCATTGTAGTTCCTAACTAGACAACTTCCATTAATCCATATTCTCTCTGCTCACCTGTTAGACGTGTTCCCTTTCTTTTATCCTCCTTTTAGTACTTATTTCCCCATTTCAATGCACACTTTCCATTATTGATAAAGACTCCCATGCCTTTCTCAAATGTCTATGCATTCAAAATAAAACTATTGGATTCATATATTGGAGAAAAATATTTTAAATCCATGCATTTTTTTTATTTTGTACAATGACTTCCCACTCCAATCATTTTCCCACAAAATTTATGATAATTATTTTAATTATAGCAGAAAATTCTGTACCCTTTTTCATATTTTAACAATTAACTTGTGAAAAAATTGTAAATTATACCAAAATCTTCTTTCACCTAAGTGTAACATGGGAGTAGTTAGTATCTGCTATGAATTTGAGGCAGAAATAGGCGAGAAAGTATGAAATAAATGAAGTGAAAGCTGAGTAAATTAATTGTTTAAAAAGGTAAATAAATGTCACTGAAGATCTATAAAAGCATTTGAGTCTGAAAACAATTTTAACAAAACAAGAAGATTTTGCAAATAACTATTTAACATTCCAATGAAAATCGAATCTAAAAATTACCACAAAGGAAATGAAAAGTGAAACCAATTCTCATAAAAATAAAAAAGTCATTTACACTCAAAATGTTTATAAACATTACATGGAATCACAAAATCAGTTATTAATGTGAAGAAAACTCTGTAGTACTCATTAATCTACATATGAACACATATTTTAAATGACTTTTTCACATGGAGGATGACAATGTTCCTTAAAGATCTAGAGACCAGGTACACAATACCCCAGCACCAGACAAGAGAAAACCTTCATTGCCTTGTTGGTCAGGGCTATCCTACAGACTCTAATGCATAGAGCTTATCACATTTGCACTTGGTGGCCCATGGAGTTGGAAGGTAAGTTCCTATAGCTGATGCGACCATGCACTTTTCAAATAGGGAGTAGTGATCCCTGACCTCCAGAACTGACCTGAATTCCTCTCCATAAGTACTAGTTTTCATTGAAGCTAAAGGCCCCATGAAAACTTTCCAATGAGTGATTCTACCAACCAACACAGCTGTGATGCTTTTGAACTACAAAACTAATCAGCATGGTGTTGATGTAACCAACCATCTTATTAAATTAAGAAACACAGAACTAATGTAAAAGAAAAAGCCGAGAGATCAGATCCCAGAGTTAAAATCTTACCTCCTGCAGTGCTCCTAGCTTCCTGATAGAGAGCTACTTCCTATGTGTCTGTCTTTAAATAGTCTTTCTGTTTGCCTTCTCATTGGTTGTAAACCCAAACACATGACTTCCTTACCACTGCCTGTAAGTACCGCCCTCCAGGTCTTAAAGGCGTATGTCTCCAATGCTGGCTGTATCCCTGAACACACAGAGATCTAAGTAGCTCTTTTACCAAGTGCTGGGATTAAAGGCATGCTGCACCACCACCACGCTCTTGCTATGTCTCTAATAGCTCTGACCCCATGGCAACTTTATTTATTAACATATAATCAAAATCACATTTCAGTAGAAATAAAATACCACCATATTTCCCCTTTTCTATTTTAATAAAAAGAAAAAAGGCAAAAGGTTATAACTAACAAAAGAAAAACTATATACAAAAGTACAATAACTATATACAATATATATAGTAAAAAATACCTAAACGATGCCTAGTCCATTTGTATTTGATAAATCAGAGAAAATAATTCCCTTATTTATCCTATTTTGGTAAGTCCAAAATGTATCTAATTCACTTCTATCCTAATTAATCTTCAACTATAACTAACTAATCTTTAACTCCCTCAGAGACCCAAGAAGGAAATAATATAAGCTAACAAAAATAAAAACAGGAAGTGCATGCAAGCAACTTCCAAAAAATTTGTGAGTTGACAGAAACAGCCAGCTGCCTAGACAGTCACCTGAGGTTTCTCTGCAATGTTGGGGCATCATCTTTAGCCTATAGGCTTAGCATATCTGGCAGACACATTTGTGAAGTAGGATGTACACAAGGTCAACAGTTCAACCTCACATTGGGTGAGAGCAGTCCATGTACCAGAAACACCTGAATTCCACTAGTGTCATGTCATGATTCAGGATTTTAAATTCTGGAAATTGATGACAGTTTTTTAATTCAGCTGTCCATTCTTTTTGGATGTGTATATATGGCTTCATCTCAGCATCCCCTTCTTCTCCACATCATTCTATTAAATGCCAGTCTACTATTGAGAGGCATGAGCTTTCAGCTGCTGTTCTATTGCACAACAGAAGCCATCGACCCTCTGACTGTTCAGCTGCCTTCGAAGAAAAGGGCACTGTACCTTTGCCACATTGTGAAGGCCACTTCAGGGATGGGGCCATATTGTCCTGGCCTCAGAAGATGCCTTTTGATAAAACCATAAGCACACTTGATTTGGCAACAATCAGTAGTCCTTTGTTTTGTGTCCTGTCTGTCCATTTTGTACTGTTGATTCAAGGATACTTTGTTGTCCAGTGGCTAACTTTTGCCACAATGAAAGTTAACTCCACATGCAGTTTCTTCAATGCCCATATTTTTTCTGAAGAAGATTGGTACTGCCAGGAGCTGACATGTCTCAAAAAAGAAAAAAATCTAAGTTATTAAAACATTTTAAGTGCCATATTCTGTAGATCTCTGAAGGGTTTGAAGATAACCTGTCTGAAATATATCTGCTCAATTTTTAAAACATATCTAATATAACTATAAGTTCTATTGCAATGTCTAACTACTAACTTTCATTTCTTTTTATCCTAATAGCTGGTAATAATGTAAAGTATTTAAAACTAGTAATTTTCTTTTTCTTTTCTTTTCTAGAGTATGGTCTAGTTGTTGTTGTTGTTTTTCTTTTTTTTACTTTGTTTTTGTCTTAGGATGTCTACCACCAGCTCCCAAATGAATAACACAGTGTCATGTTCTGTCTTATGGATGCCTGAACTTGGCTGTCTTGTTTCTAGCCAGCTTTTCTTACCTTAAATTATCTCATCTTCCTTTTGCCTCTGGGATTTTATCTTTCTCTATCAAATATATATATATATATTTCTTTCTTTCTTTCTTTCTTTCTTTCCTTCCTTCCTTCCTTCCTTCCTTCCTTTCCTTCCTTCTTCCTTCTTCCTTCCTTTCTTTCTTTCTTTCTTTCTTTCTTTCTTTCTTTCTTTCTTTCTTTCTCCATTGCTGGTAGTGCATCTGGGTCACTGGCCCTGATGTCTTCCTCTTTTTCCTTTTCTTGCTGTTTGAACATCTCTTCCCAGATTTCTCCTTCTATTTATTCTCTCTGCTTGCCAGCCCTGCCTATCCTCTCTCCTGCCTTGCTTTGGCAAGGATCTCACTCTGTAGACCAGGCTGGCCTCGAACTCACAGAGATCACCTGGTTCTGCCTAAAAAATTGCTGGTATTAAAGGCATGCAACACGTCCACCAGGTACATGTTCAGCTCTTTATTAGACTATCTGCTGTTATAGACAGGCACAGGAACATAGCTTCACAGAGTTAAATGATTGCAACATAAAAGAATGCAACACATCTTTGCATCATTAAACAAATATTCCACAGTAAAAACATATGTAACACACATTTACCTAATACTCTACAACACCGTGGCCCATTAATCACATTAAGAGTACAATGCTTATCTTATAGGCAATAAGCCTCTATAGTCTGAATGTTTTTCTGGTCTTGCCTGGCCTCCCATAGTACAGACACATCTCTTTCACCCATGGTCCTTCAGCCACTCAGACACAAATAAACACACAGAGGCTTATTATTACTTACAAACTGTATGGTCTATGGAAAGCCATTTGCAAGATAGCTCTTATATCTTAAATTAATACAATTCTATTAATCTATGTTTTGCCATGTGTTCATGACTTACTGGTGTGCTGGCATGTTGTTTCTTGGATGGCAGGCTGGCATTTTTCCATACTCTATCTTTCTCTTTCCTGTCTCCTGCCTTGTATTTTCTGCTGGTCTCCAAACTGATTTGCCATAGGCCAAAGTAGCTTATTTATTAACCAATGGGAGCAACATATATTCACAGCATACAGAAAAACATCCCCCAACCAATTACATTTTAATTGGGCTAAATATTTGCTTAAAAAGAGAGAAGCCACTCTTGGTACTGGAAGCCTATCTATCTCTTCAGTGCCATGGTTATTAGAGGAGTACATACAAACACCAAGTTTCTGAACAAGTACAATCCCTAATAATCAATAAACAGTTGGACTTATACTTACTTGTCAGTGTAGTCTACACACATCAAATAAATTTTTTTTTAAAGATTTCTTTATTCTTTTTTTTTATATTATGTATACAGTGTTCTGCCTGCATGTATGCCTGCAGGCCAGAAGAGGGCACTAGACTTCACTACAGATGGTTGTGAGCCACCATGTGGTTGCCGGGAATTGAACTCAGTACCTCTGGAAGAGCAAGCAGTCAGTGTTCTTAACCTCTGAGCCATCTCTCCAGCCCCCTCAAATAAATTTTTATTTCCAATAGATGAAGTCCTCTACAGAAAACCACAGCCAATAATTTATCACAGAGGTGCATCTCAGGCAAATGAACATATATACAAAATAATGACTGCACTTGTCTTAGAGAATAATGGAGAAGTAGTAACAGAAAGATTTTAAGAGTCAGAGGCTCAGAGACTTTGCTCTGGAATAGTATCTCCTGTAATGTTGTAGTAGCAATCATTTAGTCTCAGCAGCAAAGCTACCTAAGCATGATCTGAATAAGCACAGCAATAATGGTCATGCCAAGAAGGGCAAGGAAAAGCCCATGAGTACTCAGATTTATACAGTTGCAGTTACTATTCAATTTTTTTTATAAACCAATGTTTATATTTTATATCTTTACAGAGTTTGGTTATATGTCTAGACCTGATATTCTTTGGTTTCTTGGTCATACACAGCAAAATGGCTCCTCATGAGATAAATTTTCAAAGAAAGCTATGTTCTAACATGTCACCCGGTAATCATTTTTGCACATAATTCTTTTCCCACAAATATGAGTTTCAGTTTGGGGCAGAAGAACTTTTGTCAGTTTCACTTTTATACTGTATGTGCCACATAATTGCCTGAGTATATAGTGCGAAGGGACTTGCAATTTGATCACTGGCCATCCCCTCTAGCTCACCAAATTTTGTTCACATTTTTTAGATTACTTTGGTTTGATTATCTTGTTCCTGATTAAGTACAGGGACAGATATTTTAAGAATACCTCATGCCCTCATAAAGAAATCTCTGGCTTTTATATGTGTGTCACAACCTCCAAGGCTAAAAAAGACTGTGAAATAGATAAAGCTCTCTCCCTAAAAGTGGAAGGGTAGTATGCTCAAGACTTTACTTGGGAAGTGAAGGACCAGAAATCCTGTGAAATTCATAAATAGTTCATAAGAAATTTTCCAGCAAACCAATATCTCCAAATTATACAAATATTAAAAGTCCTGAAGCCTGCAACAGCTTGTTGAGATCAAAACAAAAAATGGCATGGCAGCCATTATGCAGCTCAGGTTTTCTGGATCTTCTTCAAGCAGCAGTGATGCCTTTTGACTTTGCCCTTCCCATCATTTATGGCTGCACTAATATTGTACATGTCATTTCAGTAAAAATTTCTTCAGGAAGTCTTTTCTAGAGTAATCAAGCATTATGCCCCAATTATAGGTATCCAAATTAATTTTCCCTAGGGTTACAAATAATGGGGAATTGTTAAATGATGTGAGTCATTTTCTATCTAAAATGTGCATTTTGCATTACATCAACAAACATAATAAGCCATGTTCATTAAAATAAATTTTCCTCAAGTTGAAAAATTCACATGTTCACGAATAAAACTCTGAGATCAGGCATTGAAGAAGCAATTATTTCTGGGTTAAATGAGTCACTTTTCCAGTTTTGAAAAATAGTTCCACTTTCTTTGCTTGTATAGGAACTAGTTTATTATTTACTTTCATGGATTCTAAGACTAGGTAGAAATTGCTGATGCCCATTATTGTTCATAAATGTCTACTTTATTGTGGAAATCCTAATCTCAGGTTTATTAGTACTTAATAAGTAGACAATTTTCTTCCTTAATGAGAAATTGTGGTTACAATTCATTGCCAACCCTCAAATAACTTCCTCTCTGTTTAAATAGAGAATGTTTCTCTATTGCTTTCTTGTCCAGTATGTGACAAGATCTAAGTGGAGTGCTGAGAAAATGAAGAAAATACAGATATAACACTGGGACCCAAAGAAAATCTAGGATCAAGTGTATGTGCTCTCTGAGGTGAAATGACATCATCTCAGAAGCTTTTTTTCAGTACATTCCAATGGAGTTAAAGATTTACTCTATAATGATACTAGAAAGGCAGGGTTACTATCTAAAGCTAGGCACATACTTATGATTGGCTAATTTCAGTACTTTCAGTCTCTTTAGCCTTGAATTGTTGAGGCCTAAACATCTAAAAAGAGCACAATAATGTGGAGAGTTTTTGCCCAAACTATTAAGATCCTCATGAGATCACAAGAGGATTTTTAATGTTCCAAGCCTCAAGTGATGAAGGGAAGTTTGTTTGTCTTTTTGTGTGTGTCTATGTTTATGGTTCTTGATCTAGATCTGCCCATGTAAACAGCTCTAGTTCACTTACAGAGCAACTCAGTCTTTATTTTGTTCCTCATATATGCTTCCAGTGATTGAATCTGTTATAGTTTTCCAATAACAATCTACTTTGTATTTTCATGACATTTTTATAGACATTTTCAGTAATGCAGTAAGAGGCAGTAATTACACAATAACAATACAAAATGAAATTTCAACATTCCAAGGCAGCAAAAATTAAACACAAGTTTTATTGTATTTATTGATAATTGAGAAAAATTGGGGAATAATTGGAGGTGAAAAACATCCATATTACATTCCATAAAATATCAAATATTAGCAACACAAAAATATTTATATAAAAGTTACAGCAGTCTCAGATCAATATCCTATACTGTTAAATATACGAAAAATTGTGCAGTGATTTTGACTTGATATAGATATCTATAAAATTATCCTGGCATAAATTTTCACATTTTAAATTATTATTTCTTTCATATCTTGTCAAATTAATCCTCTGTCATTTTAATACATGATTATTGTGTAATTTTGTTGTATTTATTGCTGTCTATGTAGACTGTTTTCCAAGGAACTTTTGTAAACATAAATTTTATTTCTTGGTAAAATGTTTCTAAAATCACACCAAGCATAGGGCTTGCTGATGTCATTCATCTGACATTGACTAAGGTTGAACATTTGATAAAGCTTTCTTTCCACTACTCACATTCTAAAGAATCCTTTTATTGTGTCAGTACTGGGGCAATAATTACCAATTGAGATTGTTTCATTCATGAATTTTCTGAGAGCTTCTTGTAAAGATTTTTTTAATTCTATACATTTATTGTTTCTTCCCATTAATGATATTCTTTTAGGCTTGAATATCTAAGTACTCCATAACACTTGCCACATTATTCATATTATACAGTTTCTATCTAGTATAGATTATGTGATTATCTTCAAGATTAAAGAACCCAGATAAGGTTTACCAACATGCTTTGTATTTGTAAGCCTTCTCTAATGGTTTTCGTGAGTTTTTGTAGAGATGAACCATGGGAAAAGGACATAACACATTCATTACAATTTTAAGGGTTCTACATTCAATGGGTCTTTATTGGCCTTGAACCTATGAATCATGGGCAAAGGACCAGCCACAATCTGTATATTTTTAACTTTCCTCTCCATTATGGATTCTTTGATGAATTTGAAGTATTGAGGCCCTGGTAAAGGATTTGCCACATTCTTTTTATCTATTAACTTTCTTTCCTGTGTGTACCTTGTGATGTCTTTGTAGATGTGAGATCTGCCTAAAGGACTTTCAACATTCTTTATATTTATATGGTTTTTCTCCAGTGTGTATTCTTTGATGAACTTTTAGTGTTGAGATCAGAGTATAGAACTTTCCACATATATCACATTTGTATGGTTTATCTCCAGTTTGAATTCTTTGATGAGCTTTTAGTGTTGCACTCTGAGTAAATGACTTTCCACATACATTACATTTGTAAGTTTTTCTCCAGTGTGTATTCTTTGATGACTTTTAAGAGTTGAGCCTTTGCTAAGGACTTTTCACACACATTACATTTGTAAGGTTTTCTCCACTGTGTATTCTTTGATGAACTTTAAGTGCTGAGCTTGAGAATGACTTTCCGCATACCTACATTTGTAAGTTTCTCCACTGTGTATTCTTTGATGAACTTTAAGATTTGAGCTATGAGTAAAGGACTTTCCACATTCATTACATTTGTAAGGTTTTTCTCCAGTGTGTATTCTTTGATGACTTTTAAGAGTTGAGCCTTTGCTAAGGACTTTTCACACACTTTACATTTGTAAGGTTTTCTCCACTGTGTATTCTTTGGTGAACTTTAAGTGCTGAGCCTGCAGTAAAGGATTTTGGAGTGTGTAATCTGCATTAAGTGTTGAGTCTTTGACTTACACATTTGTAAGGTTTTTCTCCAGTGTGTATTCTTTGATGAACTTTAAGTTTTGAGCTATAAGTAAAATACTTTCCACATTCTTTACATTTGTAAGGTTTTTGTCCAGTGTGTATTCTTTGATGAATTCTAAGAGTTAAGCCTTTAGTAAAGGACTTTCCACATACATTACATTTGTAGGTTTTTCCCAGTGTGTATTCTTTGATGCACTTTAAGTTTAGTGTCTACAATAAAGGACTTTCCACATTCTTTACATTTGTAAGGTTTCATTCCAGTGTGTATTCTTTTATGAACTTGAAGCGTTGAACTCTGAGTAAAGAACTTGTCACATATATTAGAGTTGTAAAGCTTATCTCCAGTATTCATCCTCTGAAGAACTTTTAAATTTGAGGACTTGTTAAATGACTTGCCATATTCTTTACACTTATAAGGTTTCTGTCCTGTATGGATCCTCTGATGAAAATGAAGTATTGATCTCAGAGTGAAAGACTTACTACATGCTTCAAGTATGAAAGATTCTTCTCCAGCATCGGTTCTATGAGGAAGATGAACAGAAAATCCTTGGTCAAAGGAGTTTCCATACTCTGTACATTTGAATGCATTCTTTTCAGTGTGAATTTTACAATGAGCTCTATATTTTGATGCATTTGAAAGAAACATGTCATGCTCTGGACATTTGTATAATTCTTTTATTATGTGGACTTTATAATGCTCCTTAAGTACTGATAACTTAGAAAAAACCTTTCCACATATTTTACATTTGCATATTTTTCTCCAGTATGAACCACATTAATTTTAAAGAGGTCTGAACATCTCTTGTAACTCCTCCCAAATTTCTTATATTTTTGTCCAAAACTGAATCTTGGATTCCATTCAAATTTTGAAGGATGGGTGAAATACTGTCTACATGCTTTAGATTTTGGTTGTTTCCCTTCACTGTGGCTTGAGTCATTTTGAATATTTGAACATAAATTGTAGGATCTGAATGAGAATAATGTAGAGTGAGCTTTTTGAGGAGAAGCTTGAACTTCTTTATCTATTTTTTCAGGAATTCCAGTGATGCATGCTGCATACAGATCATTTCTATCAGCATATGATCCAGGCTCTTCATTGTCTGACCTACATGCCCAGAACTTCCTTATGTGTAATCCAAACTGTCCTGATATTTCTCTTTGGTGAGTATTCTCTGTACACTTTTTTGGCACAACTCATAAATGGGATAACAAAACAGAGCTGGAAGAAATGAAGGGCAATTATTTTCTAACTGTATAGAATTAGACAAAAATAACATAGAAACTTTTTACATAAAATGACAGCAATATGTGGGAAGTAGTAAAAAGAAACACAAATCTTCAGCACTTCTTCTATAAGGAATCAATGTCCAAACATGATGTACATGGAGAAGGCCATTTAATGAACTTGTATTTTATAATCTGTAAAATTTGGAAGGGCTCTCTTTAAGCATGTCATGTAACCAACAACTGTAAACATAATTCTTAGAATATGAAATGAAACTATTAGCCATTATTAAAAAAATTCTGTTCACTTGGAAATTGTATTATCTATTTAGATCAAAAGCACCTTTCCAAACACATAAATGAGAAAATGATAAAAATGAAAAAAACATATATAGATTTTCTATGATTAAGGATTTTTAATATATATTAATATGCAGTTATTCAAGGAGAAACAATAAAATGATCATGAAAACATATATGTCTGTCAGGTCCACAGAACTTTATGGAACTTAGGAGAGAATGTTTCAAAATCTCCACAATCCCATTGATAATTCTTTAGGACTTTATTTTTTCAGATACTTAAGAGTATCTTAAATTTATGAAATACTGGCCTTTCATCTCACCATTTGGAAGCCAGTCAGCAGTTGGATCTCTGTAGCTGAAGTTATTCTGTTCCTGCCCAGCTACCATGGCCATCAGACCCAAGCAAGTAAACATGCAGAGACTTATATTACTTTTAAACTGTATGGCCATGGCAGGCTTCTTGTTATCTAGTTCTTATATCTTAAATCAACACGTTTCTATAAATCTATACCTTGCCACATAGCTTGTGGCTTACTGGTATCTTAACATCTTCTCATGATGGCAGCTGGCAGCATCTCTCTCCTCATCCTTCCAATTCCCAGAATTCCCCTCTCTGCTTGTCTTGCCTATACTTCCTGCCTGGCTACTGGCCAATCAGTGTTTTATTTATTAACCAATCAGAGCAACACATTTAACATACAGAACATCCCACAGCAGATCTCTGTGGGTAAGAGGCCAACCTGATCTACATATTCAGTTTCAGGACAATCAGGGCTATATGCTTCCAGACCCTGTCTCAAAAAGGGGAGAGGTGAGACAAGCAAATTATATATCCAGGCTAGAAAAAAATGCCAAAAGTGTCATTCAGCAAAATTGGCCCTGGGTGACATGAAGATGGATGTGTTTCTATACTTTAAAACCAATTTTCAGTAAAGGAAACCTTGCTCTTGGCCTCAATATCTCCTGTCTTAGCATAACTAACTAATAGAACTATTCCAGTCAGCTCATCAATGTGAATCATAGTCTGGCTTCTTCTTAAAGTGCTATTCACTGACTTGAATGCAGAATATGAATGGTGGCCAGAGTGCATTACAATCTGTTTTTCAAAAGAGTCATTGATCTCTAATATGTTTGGATTCAAAAACAGAAAATAGCATGCTGGGTAGTGGTGACACATGCCTTTAGTCCCAGCACTCAGGAGGCAGAGGCTGGTGAGGCCTCTGTGAGTTTGAGGCCAGGCTGAACTACAGAGCAAGATTCAGGACAGCCACAGCAGTTACATAGAAAAACGCTGTCCCTAAAACAACAAATTGATAAAAGCCCTACTTAATAAAATTTATATTTTCAAACTAGACAGAAATGTTGTATTCTGTTTCAAAGCAAAATATCAGAACTCAGAGTTTATATGTGAAATTCACAATTTGTGCAAATATAAATTTAATTTAAATATAACCATACTATTTCTTTTTAAGCTTATTTCAGTCACTTTCCCTCTAACTCTCTTCTCATATCCCCAAATCAATAATATAACCTCGAACTGATAATTCTTACTGTTATATATTTATGTATATATTTTTTCAATTCAAATTCAGAATATTAGTCCAGTTTTATTGTTAATTATTCATGTCTTACCACTTTGCATTAGACAAGCAATAATGGGGATAACCCATGGCAGATGATAATACTCCTTCTCAAAGCATTCATTACTTGTCTCTAGTTCTTTGGTTAGGGATTTGAGATAGAGGGACACTAATAATTGGCAAACACAAATTCAAGAGAGTTCTTCAGTTATGAAGGAAGGAAAGTCAATACAAAAATTAAAGGAGAATTAAAAGACACATAACAACAAGTTTGGCTGATAATTCCTCAAGAATATATATTACTTTGTATTTTCCTGCAATTCTACACCATATAATTATGTGAGACATGAAGTAATGACTATCAGGATGACAATAACACACAAAAGAACCAGAGACTAGCAGCAAGCATAAGAATCTTGATTTACAATTTCTTGTGTAAGGTAAATATAATATGTAATGAGGATACTATGACTTTTCTTTCCTATCTGTAATCCTTTGAACTTAATATTATCTTAGACTGACATTTAAGACTTTAAGCAGAACATATAACAGGTATGTAGAGAGTGAGTATCCTTTATTTTCCTAATTTTATAGAGGAACTGATTTGAGTTTACTCCATTTAAAGTTATTATGTTGGTAATTACCTTGTAAAAAACATATTCTATTATATGTAGATATGTTCCTCCTACTGCTGAATTTTTACAATGGAGGGATGTTGTATTTTGTCAAAAGCATTTTCTGCATGTAATGAGGAGAACATTTGATCTCTTTCTTATAGTCTGCTCTCCTAACAAATTATGTGTATTGATTTACTTATGTTGATTCTCATTAGCATCTCTTGGATGTAGCCACCTTTATTCTAGTAGATAATTATTTTGAGGTGTTCTTGAAATGGAACTATTCCATTCTGTCATATAATTTGCAATGTATTGGTATTAGTTTTTCTCTAATGTTCTGGTGGGATTCTGTCCTGAATCCATCTGGTTTCTTAACTTGATTTTTTTATTGGTCCTTCTATTCAACTTCAGAACATGTGACATGATAAATTATTTATGTCATTTTATTTATCTTTTTTAGGTTATATGCTAATAAATTAATTCATTTGTTTTCAATAATATACATATTGTAGGCAAATGGATGGAACTGAAAAGAATTATCCTAATTGACTTAACCCCAAAAGACAAATACTGCATATTTTCTCAAATTTGTGATGCTAGCTTTTAAGATTTTGGTTTTTATGTTTTACATAGAGTTTAGTTAGGTAGTATGGGACCACTTTTATGTAGAGTTTTATCCATAGAATGGATAATTTAAAACAACACTATTAAAAAGATGGAGAAATTAAAAAGTATTAAGTCATGAAAGTGATGATAGAGTATTGTAGAATAGCAAATACAAAAAGGAATAACTAAAATTACAGTCCTTTCCTTGATAATATTTAAAAAATATGTATTTATTGACTATAGGTATGTGGGTACATATAATTAGATAGTAGTTTTCAGAAACCACTTTCCGCTGTCTGTGTCTTAGTGAATGAACTCTGCTCATCAGACTTAAAGGGAAGCATCTTTAACTTTCTGGACATGGGAATTTTTTTTAGGAAACATAGGAAACCATACTTCTGTAGAAGTTTTTTAAATGCATACATGTCTAAAAACTATAAAATTGTCATTACTTTATACTGTTGAATAAAATACCCAAACTTGAAATCATGTTCATCAAATAAACCCTCCTGTACAAGTAATGGTTTGCATTGTTTTCTGATGTTATACCCAAACATAGTGTGTATTGTCTTAGTAATTAGTTACTGTCAAGAACCTAATGATGCCAGGCAGTGGTGGCACACACCTTTAATCCCAGCATTTGGTAAGCAAAGCCAGGCAGGTCTCTTTGAGTTCAAGGCCAGCCTGGTCTATGGAGCAAGATCTAAGAAAGGCACCAAACCTACATGAAGAATTCCTGTATCAAAAAACACCACCACCACCACCACAAACAACAACAAAAATTCTACTACTATCAATTCTACTTTTCCACATCACATTTTAGCAGTGGGTGCTACTTCACTGTGTGAGCCCATTCTTGGGTTCCTCATAGCTTTACCCAGCAGGTCCACATAGAGGATGATCAGGACCATGGGCCTGAGTGCAGGTGTCTGAGATGGTCTGCACTTGGCTGTGCTGGGGGAGGAGGTCTTTTGCTCTACCCTTTAGAGTCTCTATAAAAACCCTGGGCAGAGACAGTGGAGGCCCATTGGAATAGGTTCCAGGCCCTCTCGAGGCTATCCTTTATTTTCTATCTGTTTATCTCCACAATAAATCCTTCTATCTAATATTTCCTGATGCTCACACTCAAGAAAACTCTGGGGAGCTGTGGGGTTGGTGGGTAAATGTCCCACAGAATGGTGCCATGAACAGGGACTAAAGAAAAAAGAAAAAGGGACTAAAGAAAAAAAGGGGGGCTAAAAAGGGGGAACTAGAGACAAATAAATAGGGACTAAAGACAAAGTAATAAGACTAAAGATAAAGTAAAATCATAGTTTTATTACAGAGTTTTGGCAAAAGTGCTGAGTCAGCCCTGCCAGTGGAAAGGCATGCCAGTGTTATGGAAAATACATATATTTTTTATATATATTATTGAGAAGCAGGGGTTTTATCCTTGAGAGAAAAGGAAAGCAGACTGGAAGGATGTCCAATGCTGCAGCAAAATTCTCTTCTGTCAAAATTTTCTATCTTCTATCCCTTTCTCAATTTCTATCTGTGAAAACTAAGTATAAGGTATAGGGTAGTATAGTGTAGGAAAAAGTGTAAGATTGTGTAGGAAAAAATAAGTAAGGCAACTAGACAGAAAAACTCTTCAGTTTTCTAACTTTGGGGGCTATGAAAGCAAACTGGAGGAAAATATTTCTTTGGGTTTTACGGGTAGTAAAAAAGCTCTTCTTTGAGCTTATGGGGAAGAAAAAGTTTCCTATGGAAGCTTTTGACCTGGGGACAGCTGAAATGCTAAGTCCAAGTGGCAGGAGAAAGAGTTTTCTCCCTGAGGTAAAAATGGGATTGTAAGAAGTCAAACTTTAAAGTTGAAGTTTTGGGAAAGGTTGGTCTTTCTTGTGGGGGACAAAAATCTTTCTCTTAAACTATAAAGCTTTTCTTGGAAAATTTGTGGGGGAAATCTCTCTAAAAAGCCTTAATCTTTCTCAAAAGATCTTAGACTTAAAAACTAAAGCCTTTAACTTTCTCTCTCAGAAGTACAAAAATTAGAATCATCTGAAGATATTAGTATGGGGACCACCTGTGATTAACTCTAAGGGAAAACAACAAACCTCTTAAGACAGCAAAACCTCTAAATTCTCTTTCAAGCTTTAACAATCCTCCCTGCAATGCAGGAGGCAGGGACAAGTTTCTAAAAACCTCTTCTAAGCTCTGTCTCTTCAAGCTAGTAAAAGACAGTGGGTCAGAGTACCCTGAGGGAAACGCTTGGGGAGAGTAAGGGTGAAGAGCTATAGAGAGCCCCAAAGGGCAGGAAACTTTGCCTGAGAAAAGCAAAAAAGCCAAGCTTTTCAGTTACAGCCAAGCTGAGGCATCAAGGGTTTTGTTTGAGTGCATTTCAGAATGAAAAGGTGCTCCTAATCATCCTAATGTAAAGATCCCCTGAAGCAATGCAAACTCTGCTAGCATTGTATCCTCGCTTCTGACCCAGGAGTGACTGGCCAGCATCTCTGAGTTGGGGTGCATTGTGGGGATACTAGGGTTCCTGCAGTTGTAAACTTTCTGGAGCACAGAGCTGAGGCAGGAAGGTGCAGGACCCAGGGGAAGATTGCTAATGAACAAACAAAGCTAAAGCCGGTGGGAACGGCACAGTTGTCTGCTTTCCTACAAGTCCGGGGTTGATAGGTCCACAGCTGCAAAAAGAAATCTGAGAAAAGCTTTCCTATCAGAGAAAGGACCTTTCTGGGAAAACAGTAAAGCTGAACTGTGTATGAAGCAGTCGTGCTGCTGAGTCAGAACGCTGTCTAGGGAAAGACAGGGCAGAACAGAACTATCCAGGAGTAAAGCTTTCTTTTCTGTCAGAGAAAGCATCTTTTTGAGAAAAGCTTTGTTTCAACTGACTCCAGGTGAGATGAGGGAGTGTAGCCCTGAGGGGTGATTGCCTCTGGCATAAGCTCTGTCCTTGAGCACCCAGACAAGCAAACCCACCCACTGGGGACTGGGCCAGGTGAAGGCCTGATGAGGCAAAGCACCTGTCCTAATGGGAGCTTAGAGATGGCAAAAACCTCCCTTGTTAGATTTTCAGTCTGTATGCAAACCACACAGACCCTGAAAACAGAAATGGACTAAAGCCCCTACCTTCAGGAGCAGAGAAAACCAACAGTGGTCGAAACTGTTTCAGGGGTAGAGGGGATAAACTGAGACCAAACTGGGAACTGTCTGGGAGAAAGATTCTGAAGAAACAGAGAAGGGACATAATCCTCCCCAGAAAATATATTACCCGAAAAAGCTGCTAGAATTTGAGGCAGATTCAGGGGGAGAAAAAAGCCCCTACCTCCAAAGGCAGCTAGCAGAGGTACAGAGCCGCAGACAGATACCTGAAACTCTGCATCTGGGGGGAAGGAACAAGCAAAATGAGAATAAAATCAGTGGGAGAAAATCTCTCTTAAAGAGCTATGGAAAAGCTGTTGTATATGATCTTGTTTTTCACTGACTGGCTAAAACACACAAGCCTGAGGAAAGTTGCTATCAGGAATGCCAGCCTCCATGCCGGTTAACAAGGCAGGTGCGGTTCTGATCCAGGGCCAGTGTCTGATGAAGGAGAGACACCTGTTGAAGCCAGCTGAGGAGAGAACAGAAATCTCCCAATGTGCCATAGCTGAAAATGTAAAATGCTTGTTCAAATCTCCCATTGCAAAAGCAAAAAACTTTGTTCAAACCTCCCAGGCAAGAATTTGTAAGCAAGTCTGGTAAAAGAGAACCAGTTGACTCTCAGGCCCAAAAAGAACTATGGGAAATGAATGATATAAGGAAAATGATATAAGGGACTGATATGGGACTGATATTATTATGGACTGATATAAGGGAAAAATGCATTCTGGGAAAGGTAGTTTTTCGCTAAAGATGGCGACATTGCCCTGAAACACTTTTGTCAGCTCGAAAATACTTTCATGGTAAACTTAAAATACAGCTTTTAAAAGAATAAGGAGGAAAATCGTCTGAGAGTTTAAGTGTCAGTTCCAATGAAAAATTGAAAGGATACAGAACTAGGTATTCGCAGTTGCGGTTTGGGGCTCCGTTGGTAAAATGCCTTGTTTACCCTAATAGCTGTGCAAATTTTATGGTAGTTGGATGACAAAAAGCTACCTTTAAGAGCAAACAAGCCACTTTAAAATCCTTAAGAAAACAAGGGAAAGCAGTTTATACACTGAACGTTGTCTTAGATATGAAGAAATTTATGTTGAAAGTAAAGTTCTTTGCGTTTTGAACAAACTGCCTGCAATGAGTAATTCCTTTGCAAATCTAATAAGGAGACAAGGAAACAGGCATTCAAAAAAGAAATGACTGCTTTATAGATGGGAAACAAACTTCAGAAAATCTAGCTGTCTTACAAAAGAGTTGCTTCACCTGAAAGTTCCTTATAAGAAATCAATGCTAAATATCACCGCTGCTAATAACATCAGGAGTTAAAGCTAATGAAGTGAAAATACTAAATCCTGAAAGTGCTTTTTCTCAAAGTAAGCTAATGAAGGATACGTTTTATGAAAGAACATCTATGTTCTTGACTCCTTTGAATAGTAACAGTTTTGGTGAAAATATTGGAACTAACAACAATCAAGTCAAATTGTTTCAACAAATTCAAGACACTATTCACAAAAGAAAGCTGCCATGCTTTGTGGGCCATATTAGAGCTCACTCCAATCTTCCTGGTCCTTTAGCTGAGGGTAATGCAATGGCTGAGCATTATCCCAAGTGGAAATGGATCAACAGTCACATGCTCTTCATCAAAATAGCAAAAGCTTAAGAGAAAGTAATTCAATCTTACCACAGAAGCAGCTCTTCAAATAGTTAAATGATGTGGGATATGTCCAAAACATTTTCCTGTCTCTCACTTAGGGGTAAACCCTCGAGGTCTTCTTCCCAATCATCTATGGCAAATGGATGTTATGCACATTGCAGAATTTGGCAAATTAAGATATGTACATGTGACTATTGACACTTATTCAGGATTTTTAATGGCTAGTGCACAACCTGGGGAAGCTACAAAACATGTAATTTTGCACTGCTTTGGAAGTGTTTTTCATATATGGGTATACCAAAAATTATTAAAGCTGATAATGGTTCTGGATATAGTAGTAAGGCATTTGAACAATTTTGTACCCAAAAGGAAATCGTACATAAAACAGGTATTCCTTATAATCCTCAGGTACAAGGTATTGTGGGAAGGGCTCATAGCAGTCTTAAAATACAACTTCAAATAATAAAAGGAAGAAATTTATCCTCAATCGCCACATTTTTCAATATGGATGCCTATGAACAGTCTGCCACAGATAGATTTTGGCACAGTGGCACCCAAGCAACTTTTGCTCAAGTGAAATGGAAAGATCCCTGCTCAGGATTATGGAAGGGTCCTGATCCTGTGTTAATATGGGGCCAAGGACATGTTTGTGTTTTTTCACAAGAGGAGAATGAAGCTCCATGGTTATCAGAGCATTTGGTAAGGAGCGTGGAACTAAGGAAGGTCAGCTCCAATGAGGTTCCTATAAAGGAACCAGAATGAAAGTGGCTCAATTAGTGTTTCTGAGGTTTTGTCACTGGTTTAATGCAAACAGTGAGGAAATAAGATTTCAGAGCTGTGCCGCTTTCGGCATTTCTAGCTCCTTTAGAGAAATACTTTACATCACCTAATAGCTGTGTAGTATTTGGCGAAGAGCTTTACAGCAGCTAAATACAGTAATTTCACGCTCAGTGTGAAGTGAAGTTTTTTGGTAGAGCAAACCAAAAGTGCTGCTGTAATAGAAACATTCGTCTGAATTGAAGCACTTAGGGGACTATTATGAATTTGGTGAAGGGACAGCCTCTAGTTAAAAACTGTCTACTGCTGACAGTGCATCTCTGCTGGTTCCAGAATGGCTGAGAGAAGTTGGCAACTTTGGGGTGTGGTTTCCTCCCAAGAATGTTACAGTCCCCTAGCAACAAGTATCACAATTCTATAATGACAACACTCACTAATTGCCAGTGCTTTACAACAAAGCTGACTATAAACTCTATACTTTAGAAATGATGTACATACTTCCTGTCTAGTTAAGAGACTCTAATAGAGATGGTGATAATAATTAAGAATAAAAAGTAGAAAGATGAAAATAAGATATGTGACTTTGTAGAAATTATTCTGTCTTGTTAGATCTGTGTTAAGAAATCTTTAGGTGTTTGTTAAGTTAGATATATGGTAATGGTAGCCCTATACAAGTTTGTAAAATAGATCTATAGAGTTCCTTTAAGAATATAAGCTTGCAAGAAGTATCTAAGGTAGTCTTAAGACATGTAGTAATAAGCTTGTAAGATGCTAGTTGTAAATGTAAGTTTAAATAAGAAATAAGAAGATGGAATGCCGGGCGGTGGTGGTGCACACCTTTAATCCCAGCACTTGGGAGACAGAGGCAGGCAGATCTCTGTGAGTTCGATGCCAGCCTGGGCTACCAAGTGAGTTCCAGCAAAGGCACAAAGCTACACAGAGAAACCCTGTCTCGAAAAACAAAAAAAAAAAGGATGAAATGAATATAAGTATATAAGAATTAATAAGAAATATATTTGCTAAAGTAGTTCTATAGTTTCCTTAAAGTATAAATAAGTAGATGTTAATATGTTATATGTGAGTTTGTAAAAATGTGTAAATGTTGAGTGAGTTTATGCTTGAGCACATGTTATGTGAGTTTGTAAAAAAGTGTAAATGTTAAGTGTGAGTCTATTCTTAATGTATAAGGTGAATGAACCCAAGACACAGAAGGTAAGTGTCCCAGTAGACTGCAAAGTAGGCAGTCTGAGAGGTTTTCAAAAGCTCCAGAAGCTGCTAAGAAGCTAAGAATGGCGGATGCCAGAACCAGCGCAAGGCATCCGCAATTGAGATCCATGGAAAATCAACACAATGCAGAAAAACCTAAGCTAACAGCAAAAATGGTGCAGTTTAAAATATTACTATAACTAAAAAGGTCTGTCTGTGAGAACAAAAGTTGCAGAAACACTTGTTTGAACTAAAATTGTTAACTGCAAAAAGTTTTGTTTGTAAAACGTCTCTTCATATTTTGAAGTGAAAGCCTAATACTAGAATTTATTTCTTGGTGGAACTTTTTGAATTTAAAATGAGATAAAACTACAAAAATTTTGGTTATGGATTTCTTTATATTTGAAAGGCTCAGACCAGAATTTATTTGAATTTTTGGAATTAATGAAATAAATGATAGATTTCATTGCAATGGGACAATTTTGAGTAGTGACCTAGGAACGGTTTTCTGGAATTGGGTTAAATGAAGAAATTTATTTCTACCTAGAATCAAGATGCAGTTTTGTGTATGCATATATGCTTTATTAACTGGTGATTCATGAATTGTTTTGTGGAACTGTTTATGTAAGAATGGAATTACTTATGGAACTGGTTTTGTGTTACAAATGGAACTGTTTAAAAAGAAAAGTTTGGGTTTTCTAACTAGGTTTGAGATTTTGTTTAAAAAATTATAAAGAAAAAAGGAGTTATGAGATTGAATTATGTTCGCAGAAACCTATTGATATTAATGCACCCTGGTTTTGTGGAGTTAAGGAAATGTTTAAGTTTGATGTGAATACATTGAAGTTTTTCCTATGTTCTGTTAACAAGAAAATTCAAATGATTGAGTTAAAGTTATAAGATGGAGAAAATTGTTAACTATATATAGCACCATATATGCTAATTCAAATGGTTCTGTTAAGAGTTTGCTTTGAGCTGTAAGACTGAGATAATTGTGACTATGTATAGCAATATTTATGTTAACCTGTTAATGGTAATGATGAAGCTAAGGGATTCTTTAAGTTTGTAGTTGCCTTAAGAGTTTTTGGTTTAGAAAGGGCTTGAGGCAGCTAAGACTGCTGTAGTCAACTTGGACCTAATTCAAAAGAGAAATGCCATCTTTATCATCCTCTTCTCCATACTGGGAGGTGTAACAGCTATGGAGATTGCTGTAGGCCATTAATAGTTATTTTTTATATATTAAGAAGGGGACCTGTGGGAGCCTGTTTTCGGGTTCCTAGTGGCTTTACCCAGCAGGTCCACATAGAGAATGATTAGGACCACGGGCCTGAGTGCAGGTGTCTGAGATGGTCTGCACTTGGCTGTGCTGGGGAGGAGGTCTTTTGTTCCACTGCTTGGCATCTCTATAAAAACCCTGGGGCAGAGACAGTTAGGGCCATTGGAAAAGGTTCCAGGCTCTCTCGAGGCTATCCTTTATTTTCTATCTGTTTATCTCCGAAATATTCTCTGCAATAAATCCTTCTATCTAATATTTCCTGCTGCTTGCATTCAAGAAAACTCTGGGGAGCTGTGGGGTTGGTGGGTAAACACCCCACAAAAAAGATAACATTCAAATATCAAATTTCAAGCAAGCACCAGAAAGGCAACTAAAGATAGTATGTAGTTCTTACCCTTGAAGGTCTTAACACAGTTCTACATTTCATTCACTAAGCCTCTATTTTGAGTAAAATAATGTGGCTTTTTGAAAACAAAGTTGCCAAGTATCTGGCCTTTAGGGAATATACTTCAAAGTAGCATACATAATGACCATATTCTTGTGATCAAAATTGGTCTTGTTAACTATTTTGTCATTGTTATGTCATTTCAAAAAGCATATTAAACAGAAAACAATAAATGCAGGGAAGTTTATATGTGAAAGCTATATATAGCATGTGTGGAAGGGTTTTCCAGGCATAGGGGCTGGGCAGTTTACAAATTGTGCATTCAATTGTAAGGGTGAATGTAGGAATATTCTGGACAGAGATTATCAGTCTAGACATGGGCACATAGGGTGGAATATAGGCTAGAAACTGGGATTGGTGAAGAAATGTGGAGGAGGGGATATTGTGGATTCACCAGTCTGAGGACAAGAATAAAATTTATGGTACCAGAAAGGGATCAAAATGCTGATGATTTCCATAAAGTAGAACTGTGAAGTATTCTGTGCTCCCTTGCTAGGGATAGAA
>NW_023504771.1:0-19229 GCF_004664715.2 Peromyscus leucopus | reverse complement strand
AAGAAAAACACTCTGCTTTTGAGAAACGGGCATTCTTGCACTCTACTGTGTTTCCTATAGGGCCAGTACAGTGAGCTAGCTCAGAACAAAAGAACTGTGCTTCCTACACAAACGGGGCATATCTAGTTCAACTCAGTATTGGAAACTAAGTAAAACAGGAGCTTCTCTTCAGTCCAATACACTGTACTTGCTGGGAACAGACGCGAATGCTATTTGCACTGTGTATGGCCAGAATAGAACAAGAGTGGTGTTCTTAGCCTGAATGAACACTTGCTGCTAGAACTTGAAACTGAATGTGATTCAACTCCGTTTAGGAAGTTTAATTGAACCCTAGTTGCCATACAAGAAAAACACTCTGCTTTTGAGAAAAGGGCATTCTTGCACTCTACTGTGTTTTCTATATGGCCAGTACAGTGAGCTAGCTCAAAACAAAAGAACTGTGCTTCCTACACAAACAGGGCATATCTAGTTCAACTCAGTATTGGAAACTAAGTAAAACAGGAGCTTCTCTTCAGTCCAATACACTGTACTTGCTGGGAACAGACGCGAATGCTATTTGCACTGTGTATGGCCAGAATAGCACAAGAGTGGTGTTCTTACCTGAATTAACACTTGCTGCTAGAACTTGAAACTGAATGTGATTCAACTCCGTTTAGGAAGTTAATTGAACCCTAGTTGCCATACAAGAAAAACACTCTGCTTTTGAGAAACGGGCATTCTTGCACTCTACTGTGTTTCCTATAGGGCCAGTACAGTGAGCTAGCTCAGAACAAAAGAACTGTGCTTCCTACCCAAACGGGCATATCTAGTTCAACTCAGTATTGGAAACTAAGTAAAACAGGAGCTTCTCTTCAGTCCAATACACTGTACTTGCTGGGAACAGACGCGAATGCTATTTGCACTGTGTATGGCCAGAATAGCACAAGAGTGGTGTTCTTACCCTGAATGAACACTTGCTGCTAGAACTTGAAACTGAAAGTGATTCAACTCCGTTTAGGAAGTTTAATTGAACCCTAGTTGCCATACAAGAAAAACACTCTGCTTTTGAGAAACGGGCATTCTTGCACTCTACTGTGTTTCCTATAGGGCCAGTACAGTGAGCTAGCTCAGAACAAAAGAACTGTGCTTCCTACACAAACGGGCATATCTAGTTCAACTCAGTATTGGAAACTAAGTAAAACAGGAGCTTCTCTTCAGTCCAATACACTGTACTTGCTGGGAACAGACGCGAATGCTATTTGCACTGTGTCTGGCCAGAATAGCACAAGAGTGGTGTTCTTAGCCTGAATTAACACTTGCTGCTAGAACTTGAAACTGAATGTGATTCAACTCCGTTTAGGAAGTTTAATTGAACCCTAGTTTGCCATACAAGAAAAACACTCTGCTTTTGAGAAACGGGCATTCTTGCACTCTACTGTGTTTCCTATAGGGCCAGTACAGTGAGCTAGCTCACAACAAAAGAACTGTGCTTCCTACACAAACGGGGCATATCTAGTTCAACTCAGTATTGGAAACTAAGTAAAACAGGAGCTTCTCTTCAGTCCAATACACTGTACTTGCTGGGAACAGACGCGAATGCTATTTGCACTGTGTATGGCCAGAATAGCACAAGAGTGGTGTTCTTACCTGAATTAACACTTGCTGCTAGAACTTGAAACTGAATGTGATTCAACTCCGTTTAGGAAGTTTAATTGAACCCTAGTTGCCATACAAGAAAAACACTCTGCTTTTGAGAAACGGGCATTCTTGCACTCTACTGTGTTTCCTATAGGGCCAGTACAGTGAGCTAGCTCAGAACAAAAGAACTGTGCTTCCTACACAAACGGGGCATATCTAGTTCAACTCAGTATTGGAAACTAAGTAAAACAGGAGCTTCTCTTCAGTCCAATACACTGTACTTGCTGGGAACAGACGCGAATGCTATTTGCACTGTGTATGGCCAGAATAGCACAAGAGTGGTGTTCTTACCCTGAATTAACACTTGCTGCTAGAACTTGAAACTGAATGTGATTCAACTCCGTTTAGGAAGTTTAATTGAACCCTAGTTTGCCATACAAGAAAAACACTCTGCTTTTGAGAAAAGGGCATTCTTGCACTCTACTGTGTTTCCTATAGGGCCAGTACAGTGAGCTAGCTCAGAACAAAAGAACTGTGCTTCCTACACAAACGGGCATATCTAGTTCAACTCAGTATTGGAAACTAAGTAAAACAGGAGCTTCTCTTCAGTCCAATACACTGTACTTGCTGGGAACAGACGCGAATGCTATTTGCACTGTGTATGGCCAGAATAGCACAAGAGTGGTGTTCTTACCCTGAATTAACACTTGCTGCTAGAACTTGAAACTGAATGTGATTCAACTCCGTTTAGGAAGTTTAATTGAACCCTAGTTTGCCATACAAGAAAAACACTCTGCTTTTGAGAAACGGGCATTCTTGCACTCTACTGTGTTTCCTATAGGGCCAGTACAGTGAGCTAGCTCAGAACAAAAGAACTGTGCTTCCTACACAAACGGGCATATCTAGTTCAACTCAGTATTGGAAACTAAGTAAAACAGGAGCTTCTCTTCAGTCCAATACACTGTACTTGCTGGGAACAGACGCGAATGCTATTTGCACTGTGTATGGCCAGAATAGCACAAGAGTGGTGTTCTTACCTGAATTAACACTTGCTGCTAGAACTTGAAACTGAATGTGATTCAACTCCGTTTAGGAAGTTTAATTGAACCCTAGTTGCCATACAAGAAAAACACTCTGCTTTTGAGAAACGGGCATTCTTGCACTCTACTGTGTTTCCTATAGGGCCAGTACAGTGAGCTAGCTCAGAACAAAAGAACTGTGCTTCCTACACAAACGGGGCATATCTAGTTCAACTCAGTATTGGAAACTAAGTAAAACAGGAGCTTCTCTTCAGTCCAATACACTGTACTTGCTGGGAACAGACGCGAATGCTATTTGCACTGTGTATGGCCAGAATAGCACAAGAGTGGTGTTCTTACCTGAATTAACACTTGCTGCTAGAACTTGAAACTGAATGTGATTCAACTCCGTTTAGGAAGTTTAATTGAACCCTAGTTGCCATACAAGAAAAACACTCTGCTTTTGAGAAACGGGCATTCTTGCACTCTACTGTGTTTCCTATAGGGCCAGTACAGTGAGCTAGCTCAGAACAAAAGAACTGTGCTTCCTACACAAACGGGGCATATCTAGTTCAACTCAGTATTGGAAACTAAGTAAAACAGGAGCTTCTCTTCAGTCCAATACACTGTACTTGCTGGGAACAGACGCGAATGCTATTTGCACTGTGTATGGCCAGAATAGCACAAGAGTGGTGTTCTTACCTGAATTAACACTTGCTGCTAGAACTTGAAACTGAATGTGATTCAACTCCGTTTAGGAAGTTTAATTGAACCCTAGTTGCCATACAAGAAAAACACTCTGCTTTTGAGAAACGGGCATTCTTGCACTCTACTGTGTTTCCTATAGGGCCAGTACAGTGAGCTAGCTCAGAACAAAAGAACTGTGCTTCCTACACAAACGGGGCATATCTAGTTCAACTCAGTATTGGAAACTAAGTAAAACAGGAGCTTCTCTTCAGTCCAATACACTGTACTTGCTGGGAACAGACGCGAATGCTATTTGCACTGTGTATGGCCAGAATAGCACAAGAGTGGTGTTCTTACCTGAATTAACACTTGCTGCTAGAACTTGAAACTGAATGTGATTCAACTCCGTTTAGGAAGTTTAATTGAACCCTAGTTGCCATACAAGAAAAACACTCTGCTTTTGAGAAACGGGCATTCTTGCACTCTACTGTGTTTCCTATAGGGCCAGTACAGTGAGCTAGCTCAGAACAAAAGAACTGTGCTTCCTACACAAACGGGGCATATCTAGTTCAACTCAGTATTGGAAACTAAGTAAAACAGGAGCTTCTCTTCAGTCCAATACACTGTACTTGCTGGGAACAGACGCGAATGCTATTTGCACTGTGTATGGCCAGAATAGCACAAGAGTGGTGTTCTTACCTGAATTAACACTTGCTGCTAGAACTTGAAACTGAATGTGATTCAACTCCGTTTAGGAAGTTTAATTGAACCCTAGTTGCCATACAAGAAAAACACTCTGCTTTTGAGAAACGGGCATTCTTGCACTCTACTGTGTTTCCTATAGGGCCAGTACAGTGAGCTAGCTCAGAACAAAAGAACTGTGCTTCCTACACAAACGGGCATATCTAGTTCAACTCAGTATTGGAAACTAAGTAAAACAGGAGCTTCTCTTCAGTCCAATACACTGTACTTGCTGGGAACAGACGCGAATGCTATTTGCACTGTGTATGGCCAGAATAGCACAAGAGTGGTGTTCTTACCTGAATTAACACTTGCTGCTAGAACTTGAAACTGAATGTGATTCAACTCCGTTTAGGAAGTTTAATTGAACCCTAGTTGCCATACAAGAAAAACACTCTGCTTTTGAGAAACGGGCATTCTTGCACTCTACTGTGTTTCCTATAGGGCCAGTACAGTGAGCTAGCTCAGAACAAAAGAACTGTGCTTCCTACACAAACGGGCATATCTAGTTCAACTCAGTATTGGAAACTAAGTAAAACAGGAGCTTCTCTTCAGTCCAATACACTGTACTTGCTGGGAACAGACGCGAATGCTATTTGCACTGTGTATGGCCAGAATAGCACAAGAGTGGTGTTCTTACCTGAATTAACACTTGCTGCTAGAACTTGAAACTGAATGTGATTCAACTCCGTTTAGGAAGTTTAATTGAACCCTAGTTGCCATACAAGAAAAACACTCTGCTTTTGAGAAACGGGCATTCTTGCACTCTACTGTGTTTCCTATAGGGCCAGTACAGTGAGCTAGCTCAGAACAAAAGAACTGTGCTTCCTACACAAACGGGCATATCTAGTTCAACTCAGTATTGGAAACTAAGTAAAACAGGAGCTTCTCTTCAGTCCAATACACTGTACTTGCTGGGAACAGACGCGAATGCTATTTGCACTGTGTATGGCCAGAATAGCACAAGAGTGGTGTTCTTACCTGAATTAACACTTGCTGCTAGAACTTGAAACTGAATGTGATTCAACTCCGTTTAGGAAGTTTAATTGAACCCTAGTTGCCATACAAGAAAAACACTCTGCTTTTGAGAAACGGGCATTCTTGCACTCTACTGTGTTTCCTATAGGGCCAGTACAGTGAGCTAGCTCAGAACAAAAGAACTGTGCTTCCTACACAAACGGGCATATCTAGTTCAACTCAGTATTGGAAACTAAGTAAAACAGGAGCTTCTCTTCAGTCCAATACACTGTACTTGCTGGGAACAGACGCGAATGCTATTTGCACTGTGTATGGCCAGAATAGCACAAGAGTGGTGTTCTTACCCTGAATTAACACTTGCTGCTAGAACTTGAAACTGAATGTGATTCAACTCCGTTTAGGAAGTTTAATTGAACCCTAGTTGCCATACAAGAAAAACACTCTGCTTTTGAGAAACGGGCATTCTTGCACTCTACTGTGTTTCCTATAGGGCCAGTACAGTGAGCTAGCTCAGAACAAAAGAACTGTGCTTCCTACACAAACGGGCATATCTAGTTCAACTCAGTATTGGAAACTAAGTAAAACAGGAGCTTCTCTTCAGTCCAATACACTGTACTTGCTGGGAACAGACGCGAATGCTATTTGCACTGTGTATGGCCAGAATAGCACAAGAGTGGTGTTCTTACCTGAATTAACACTTGCTGCTAGAACTTGAAACTGAATGTGATTCAACTCCGTTTAGGAAGTTTAATTGAACCCTAGTTGCCATACAAGAAAAACACTCTGCTTTTGAGAAACGGGCATTCTTGCACTCTACTGTGTTTCCTATAGGGCCAGTACAGTGAGCTAGCTCAGAACAAAAGAACTGTGCTTCCTACACAAACGGGCATATCTAGTTCAACTCAGTATTGGAAACTAAGTAAAACAGGAGCTTCTCTTCAGTCCAATACACTGTACTTGCTGGGAACAGACGCGAATGCTATTTGCACTGTGTATGGCCAGAATAGCACAAGAGTGGTGTTCTTACCTGAATTAACACTTGCTGCTAGAACTTGAAACTGAATGTGATTCAACTCCGTTTAGGAAGTTTAATTGAACCCTAGTTGCCATACAAGAAAAACACTCTGCTTTTGAGAAACGGGCATTCTTGCACTCTACTGTGTTTCCTATAGGGCCAGTACAGTGAGCTAGCTCAGAACAAAAGAACTGTGCTTCCTACACAAACGGGCATATCTAGTTCAACTCAGTATTGGAAACTAAGTAAAACAGGAGCTTCTCTTCAGTCCAATACACTGTACTTGCTGGGAACAGACGCGAATGCTATTTGCACTGTGTATGGCCAGAATAGCACAAGAGTGGTGTTCTTACCCTGAATTAACACTTGCTGCTAGAACTTGAAACTGAATGTGATTCAACTCCGTTTAGGAAGTTTAATTGAACCCTAGTTGCCATACAAGAAAAACACTCTGCTTTTGAGAAACGGGCATTCTTGCACTCTACTGTGTTTCCTATAGGGCCAGTACAGTGAGCTAGCTCAGAACAAAAGAACTGTGCTTCCTACACAAACGGGCATATCTAGTTCAACTCAGTATTGGAAACTAAGTAAAACAGGAGCTTCTCTTCAGTCCAATACACTGTACTTGCTGGGAACAGACGCGAATGCTATTTGCACTGTGTATGGCCAGAATAGCACAAGAGTGGTGTTCTTACCTGAATTAACACTTGCTGCTAGAACTTGAAACTGAATGTGATTCAACTCCGTTTAGGAAGTTTAATTGAACCCTAGTTTGCCATACAAGAAAAACACTCTGCTTTTGAGAAACGGGCATTCTTGCACTCTACTGTGTTTCCTATAGGGCCAGTACAGTGAGCTAGCTCAGAACAAAAGAACTGTGCTTCCTACACAAACGGGCATATCTAGTTCAACTCAGTACTTGAAACTAAGTAAAACAGGAGCTTCTCTTCAGTCCAATACACTGTACTTGCTGGGAACAGACGCGAATGCTATTTGCACTGTGTATGGCCAGAATAGCACAAGAGTGGTGTTCTTACCCTGAATTAACACTTGCTGCTAGAACTTGAAACTGAATGTGATTCAACTCCGTTTAGGAAGTTTAATTGAACCCTAGTTGCCATACAAGAAAAACACTCTGCTTTTGAGAAACGGGCATTCTTGCACTCTACTGTGTTTCCTATAGGGCCAGTACAGTGAGCTAGCTCAGAACAAAAGAACTGTGCTTCCTACACAAACGGGGCATATCTAGTTCAACTCAGTATTGGAAACTAAGTAAAACAGGAGCTTCTCTTCAGTCCAATACACTGTACTTGCTGGGAACAGACGCGAATGCTATTTGCACTGTGTATGGCCAGAATAGCACAAGAGTGGTGTTCTTACCCTGAATTAACACTTGCTGCTAGAACTTGAAACTGAATGTGATTCAACTCCGTTTAGGAAGTTTAATTGAACCCTAGTTGCCATACAAGAAAAACACTCTGCTTTTGAGAAACGGGCATTCTTGCACTCTACTGTGTTTCCTATAGGGCCAGTACAGTGAGCTAGCTCAGAACAAAAGAACTGTGCTTCCTACACAAACGGGGCATATCTAGTTCAACTCAGTATTGGAAACTAAGTAAAACAGGAGCTTCTCTTCAGTCCAATACACTGTACTTGCTGGGAACAGACGCGAATGCTATTTGCACTGTGTATGGCCAGAATAGCACAAGAGTGGTGTTCTTACCCTGAATTAACACTTGCTGCTAGAACTTGAAACTGAATGTGATTCAACTCCGTTTAGGAAGTTTAATTGAACCCTAGTTGCCATACAAGAAAAACACTCTGCTTTTGAGAAACGGGCATTCTTGCACTCTACTGTGTTTCCTATAGGGCCAGTACAGTGAGCTAGCTCAGAACAAAAGAACTGTGCTTCCTACACAAACGGGCATATCTAGTTCAACTCAGTATTGGAAACTAAGTAAAACAGGAGCTTCTCTTCAGTCCAATACACTGTACTTGCTGGGAACAGACGCGAATGCTATTTGCACTGTGTATGGCCAGAATAGCACAAGAGTGGTGTTCTTAGCCTGAATGAACCCTTGCTGCTAGAACTTGAAACTGAACGTGATTCAACTCCGTTTAGGAAGTTTAATTGAACCCTAGTTGCCTTACAAGAAAAACACTCTGCTTTTGAGAAACGGGCATTCTTGCACTCTACTGTGTTTCCTATAGGGCCAGTACAGTGAGCTAGCTCAGAACAAAAGAACTGTGCTTCCTACACAAACGGGCATATCTAGTTCAACTCAGTATTGGAAACTAAGTAAAACAGGAGCTTCTCTTCAGTCCAATACACTGTACTCGCTGGGAACAGACGCGAATGCTATTTGCACTGTGTATGGCCAGAATAGCACAAGAGTGGTGTTCTTACCCTGAATTAACACTTGCTGCTAGAACTTGAAACTGAATGTGATTCAACTCCGTTTAGGAAGTTTAATTGAACCCTAGCTTGCCTTACAAAAAAAACACTCTGCTTTTGAGAAACGGGCATTTTTGCACTCTACTGTGTTTCCTATAGGGCCAGTACAGTGAGCTAGCTCAGAACAAAAGAACTGTGCTTCCTACACAAACGGGCATATCTAGTTCAACTCAGTATTGGAAACTAAGTAAAACAGGAGCTTCTCTTCAGTCCAATACACTGTACTTGCTGGGAACAGACGCGAGTGCTATTTGCACTGCTTATAGCAAGAATAGCACGAGAGTGGCTGTTCTTTCGCTGAATTAACACTTGCTGCAAGAATTTGAAAAAGAATGTTATTCAACTCTGTTTAGGAGGGTTAATTGAACACTAGCATGCCTTACAAGAAACACACTGTGCTTTTGAGAAACGGGTACTCTTCCTCTCTAATGTTTTTCCTATAGAGCCAGTATAGTGAGCTAGCTCAGAACTAAAAAACTGCGTTTCCTAATAAACGGGGCATATCTAGTTCAACTCAGTATTGGAAACTAAGTAAAACAGGAGCTTCTCTTCAGTCCAATATACTGTACTTGTTGGTAGCAGACTCGAGTGCTATTTGCAGTGTGTATGGCAAGAATAGCAAAAGAGTGGTGTTCTTACCCAGCATTAAACACTTTCCTGGAGAACTTGAAACTGAATGTGATTCAACTCAGTTTTGGAAGGTTAAATGAACCCGAACTTGCTTTACAAAAAAAAAACACTCTGCTTTGGAGAAACGTGCATTCTTGCACTCTACTGTGTTTCCTATAGGGCCAGTACAGTGAGCTAGCTCAGAACAAAAGAACTGTGCTTCCTACACAAACGGGCATACCTAGTTGAACTCAACATTGGAAACTAAGTAAAAGAGGAGGTTCTCTTCAGTCCAATACACTGTACTTGCTGGGAACAGACGCGAATGCTATTTGCACTGTGTATGGCCAGAATAGCACAAGAGTGGTGTTCTTACCTGAATTAACACTTGCTGCTAGAACTTGAAACTGAACGTGATTCAACTCCGTTTAGGAAGTTTAATTGAACCCTAGTGTGCCTTACAAGAAAAACACTCTGCTTTTGAGAAACGGGCATTCTTGCACTCTACTGTGTTTCCTATAGGGCCAGTACAGTGAGCTAGCTCAGAACAAAAGAACTGTGCTTCCTACACAAACGGGGCATATCTAGTTCAACTCAGTATTGGAAACTAAGTAAAACAGGAGCTTCTCTTCAGGCCAATATACTGTACATGCTGGGAACAGACGCGAATGCTATTTGCACTGTGTATGGCCAGAATAGCACAAGAGTGGTGTTCTTACCTGAATTAACACTTGCTGCTAGAACTTGAAACTGAATGTGATTCAACTCCGTTTAGGAAGGTTAATTGAACCCTAGTTGCCTTACAAGAAAAACACTCTGCTTTTGAGAAACGGGCATTCTTGCACTCTACTGTGTTTCCTATAGGGCCAGTACAGTGAGCTAGCTCAGAACAAAAGAACTGTGCTTCCTACACAAACGGGGCATATCTAGTTCAACTCAGTATTGGAAACTAAGTAAAACAGGAGCTTCTCTTCAGTCCAATACACTGTACTTGCTGGGAACAGACGCGAGTGCTATTTGCACTGTGTATGGCCAGAATAGCACAAGAGTGGTGTTCTTACCCTGAATTAACACTTGCTGCTAGAACTTGAAACTGAATGTGATTCAACTCCGTTTAGGAAGTTTAATTGAACCCTAGTGTGCCATGCAAGAAAAACACTCTGCTTTTGAGAAACGGGCATTCTTGTACTCTACTGTGTTTCCTATAGGGCCAGAACAGTGAGCTAGCTCAGAACAAAAGAACTGTGCTTCCTACACAAACGGGCATATCTAGTTCAACTCAGTATTGGAAACTAAGTAAAACAGGAGCTTCTCTTCAGTCCAATACACTGTACTTGCTGGGAACAGACGCGAATGCTATTTGCACTGTGTATGGCCAGAATAGCACAAGAGTGGTGTTCTTAGCCTGAATGAACCCTTGCTGCTAGAACTTGAAACTGAATGTGATTCAACTCCGTTTAGGAAGTTAATTGAACCCTAGTTGCCTTACAAGAAAAACACTCTGCTTTTGAGAAACAGGCATTCTTGCACTCTACTGTGTTTCCTATAGGGCCAGTACAGTGAGCTAGCTCAGAACAAAAGAACTGTGCTTCCTACACAAACGGGGCATATCTAGTTCAACTCAGTATTGGAAACTAAGTAAAACAGGAGCTTCTCTTCAGTCCAATACACTGTACTTGCTGGGAACAGACGCGAAGTGCTATTTGCACTGTGTATGGCCAGAATAGCACAAGAGTGGTGTTCTTACCTGAATTAACACTTGCTGCTAGAACTTGAAACTGAATGTGATTCAACTCCGTTTAGGAAGTTAATTGAACCCTAGTTGCCTTACAAGAAAAACACTCTGCTTTTGAGAAAAGGGCACTCTTGCACTCTACTGTGTTTCCTATAGGGCCAGTACAGTGAGCTAGCTCAGAACAAAAGAACTGTGCTTCCTACACAAACGGGGCATATCTAGTTCAACTCAGTATTGGAAACTAAGTAAAACAGGAGCTTCTCTTCAGTCCAATACACTGTACTTGCTGGGAACAGACGCGAGTGCTATTTGCACTGTGTATGGCCAGAAGAGCACAAGAGTGGTGTTCTTACCTGAATTAACACTTGCTGCTAGAACTTGAAACTGAATGTGATTCAACTCCGTTTAGGAAGTTTAATTGAACCCTAGTTTGCCATACAAGAAAAACACTCTGCTTTTGAGAAACGGGCATTCTTGCACTCTACTGTGTTTCCTATAGGGCCAGTACAGTGAGCTAGCTCAGAACAAAAGAACTGTGCTTCCTACACAAACGGGCATATCTAGTTCAACTCAGTATTGGAAACTAAGTAAAACAGGAGCTTCTCTTCAGTCCAATACACTGTACTTGCTGGGAACAGACGCGATGCTATTTGCACTGTGTATGGCCAGAATAGCACAAGAGTGGTGTTCTTACCCTGAATTAACACTTGCTGCTAGAACTTGAAACTGAATGTGATTCAACTCCGTTTAGGATAGTTAATTGAACCCTAGCTTGCCTTACAAGAAAAACACTCTGCTTTTGAGAAACGGGCACTCTTGCACTCTACTGTGTTTCCTATAGGGCCAGTACAGTGAGCTAGCTCAGAACAAAAGAACTGTGCTTCCTACACAAACGGGGCATATCTAGTTCAACTCAGTATTAGAAACTAAGTAAAACAGGAGCTTCTCTTCAGTCCAATACACTGTACTTGCTGGGAACAGACGCGAGTGCTATTTGCACTGTTTATGGCCAGAATAGCACAATAGTGCTGTTCTTACCCTGAATTAACACTTGCTGCTAGAACTTGAAACTGAATGTGATTCAACTCCGTTTAGGAAGTTAATTGAACCCCAGTTGCCTTACAAGAAAAACACTCTGCTTTTGAGAAAAGGGCACTCTTGCACTCTACTGTGTTTCAGAGGGCCACTACAGTGAGCTAGCTCAGAACAAAAGAACTGTGCTTCCTACACAAACGGGGCATATCTAGTTCAACTCAGTATTAGAAACTAAGTAAAACAGGAGCTTCTCTTCAGTCCAATACACTGTACTTGCTGGGAACAGACGCGAATGCTATTTGCACTGTGTATGGCCAGAAGAGCACAAGAGTGCTGTTCTTACCCTGAATAAACACTTAATGCTAGAACTTGAAACTGAATGTCATTCAACTCCGTTTAGGAAGTTATATTGAACCCAGTTTGCCTTACAAGAAAAACACTCTGCTTTTGAGAAACGGGCACTCTTGTACTCTACTGTGTTTCCTATAGGGCCAGTACAGTGAGCTAGCTCAGAACAAAAGAACTGTGCTTCCTACACAAACGGGGCATATCTAGTTCAACTCAGTATTGGAAACTAAGTAAAACAGGAGCTTCTCTTCAGTCCAATACACTGTACTTGCTGGGAACAGACGCGAGTGCTATTTGCACTGTGTATGGCCAGAATAGCACAAGAGTGGTGTTCTTACCTGAATTAACACTTGCTGCTAGAACTTGAAACTGAATGTGATTCAACTCCGTTTAGGAAGTTAATTGAACCCTAGCTTGCCTTACAAGAAAAACACTCTGCTTTTGAGAAACGGGCATTCTTGCACTCTACTGTGTTTCCTATAGGGCCAGTACAGTGAGCTAGCTCAGAACAAAAGAACTGTGCTTCCTACACAAACGGGGCATATCTAGTTCAACTCAGCTTTGCAAACTGACTAGAAGAGAAGCTTCTCTTCAGTCCAATACACTGTACTTACTGGGAACAGACTGGAGTACAATTTGTATGGTGTGGTCAGAAGAGCACAAGTATTGCTTTTCTTACCCTCAATTAACACTTTCTGTGAGAACTTGAAACAGAATGAGATTCAACTCCGTTTAAGAATGGCAATTGAACCCTTGCTTGCCTTCCAAGAAAAACACTCTGGTTTTGACAAACGGGGAGTCTTGTACTCTACTGTGTTTCCAATGGGTCAGAACAGTGATCTGGCTCAGAACAAAAGAACTTTGCTTCCTACACAAATGGGGCATATCTAGTTCAACTCAGCATAGCAAACTGACTAGCATAGGTGCTTCTCTTCAGTCCAATACACTGTACTTGCTGGGAACAGATGCGAGTGCTATTTGTACTGTGGATGATCAGAAGAGCACAAGATTGGCTCTTCTTACCCTGAATTAGCACTTGCTGATAGAACGTGAAAATGACCCTGATTCAACTCCATTTAGGAAGTTAATTGAACCCTAGCTTGCCTTACAAGAAAAACACTCTGCTTTTGAGAAACGGGCACTCTTGTACTCTACTGTGTTTCCTATAGGGCCAGAACAGTGAGCTGGCTCTGAACAAAAGAACTGTGCTTCCTACACAAACGGGCATATCTAGTTCAACTCAGTATTGGAAACTAAGTAAAACAGGAGCTTCTCTTCAGTCCAATACACTGTACTTGCTGGGAACAGACGCGAGTGCTATTTGCACTGTGTATGGCCAGAATAGCACAAGAGTGGCTGTTCTTACCTGAATTAACACTTGCTGCTAGAACTTGAAACTGAATGTGATTCAACTCCGTTTAGGAAGGTTAATTGAACCCCAGCTTGCCTTACAAGAAAAACACTCTGCTTTTGAGAAACGGGCATTCTTGAACTCTACTGTGTTTCCTATAGGGCCAGAACAGTGAGCTAGCTCAGAACAAAAGAACTGTGCTTCCTACACAAACGGGGCATATCTAGTTCAACTCAGTATTGGAAACTAAGTAAAACAGGAGCTTCTCTTCAGTCCAATACACTGTACTTGCTGGGAACAGACGAGAGTGCTATTTGCACTGTGTATGGCCAGAATAGCACAAGAGTGGTGTTCTTACCCTGAATTAACACTTGCTGCTAGAACTTGAAACTGAATGTGATTCAACTCCGTTTAGGAAGTTAATTGAACCCTAGTTGCCTTACAAGAAAAACACTCTGCTTTTGAGAAACGGGCACTCTTGTACTCTACTGTGTTTCCTATAGGGCCAGTACAGTGAGCTAGCTCAGAACAAAAGAACTGTGCTTCCTACACAAACGGGGCATATCTAGTTCAACTCAGTATTGGAAACTAAGTAAAATAGGAGCTTCTCTTCAGTCCAATACACTGTACTTGCTGGGAACAGATGCGAGTGCTATTTGCACTGTGTATGGCCAGAAGAGCACAAAAGTGGGTGTTCTTCCCCTGAATTTGCACTTGCTGCCAGAAATTGAACTGAATGTGATTCAACTCCGTTTAGGAAGTTTAATTGAACCCTAGTTGCCTTACAAGAAAAACACTCTGCTTTTGAGAAACGGCACTCTTGCACTCTACTGTGTTTCCTATAGGGCCAGAACAGTGAGCTAGCTCAGAACAAAAGAACTGTGCTTCCTACACAAACGGGCATATCTAGTTCAACTCAGCATTGGAAACTGACTAGAACAGGAGCTTCTCTTCAGTCCAATACACTGTACTTGCTGGGAACAGACGAAGTGCTATTTGCACTGTGTATGGCCAGAAGAGCACAAGAGTGGCTGTTCTTACCTGAATTAACACTTGCTGCTAGAACTTGAAACTGAATGTGATTCAACTCCGTTTAGGAATGTTAATTGAACCCTAGCTTGCCTTACAAGAAAAACACTCTGCTTTTGAGAAACGGGCATTCTTGTACTCTACTGTGTTTCCTATAGGGCCAGAACAGTGAGCTGGCTCAGAACAAAAGAACTGTGCTTCCTACACAAACGGGGCATATCTAGTTCAACTCAGTATTGAAACTGACTAGAATAGGAGCTTCTCTTCAGTCCAATACACTGTACTTGCTGGGAACAGACGCGAGTGCTATTTGCACTGTGTATGGCCAGAAGAGCACAAGAGTGGCTGTTCTTACCCTGAATTAACACTTGCTGCTAGAACTTGAAACTGAACGTGATTCAACTCCGTTTAGGAAGTGTAATTGAACCCTAGCTTGCCTTACAAGAAAAACACTCTGCTTTTGAGAAACGGGCACTCTTGTACTCTACTGTGTTTCCTATAGGGCCAGAACAGTGAGCTGCTCAGAACAAAAGAACTGTGCTTCCTACACAAACGGGCATATCTAGTTCAACTCAGCATTGGAAACTGATAGAACAGGAGCTTCTCTTCAGTCCAATACACTGTACTTGCTGGGAACAGACGCGAGTGCTATTTGCACTGTGTATGGCCAGAAAGCACAAGAGTGGCTGTTCTTACCCTGAATTAACACTTGCTGCTAGAACTTGAAACTGAACTGTGATTCAACTCCGTTTAAGAATGGAATTGAACCCTAGCTTGCCTTACAAGAAAAACACTCTGCTTTTGAGAAACGGGCACTCTTGTACTCTACTGTGTTTCCTATAGGGCCAGAACAGTGAGCTAGCTCAGAACAAAAGAACTGTGCTTCCTACACAAACGGGCATATCTAGTTCAACTCAGCATTGGAAACTAACTAAAAGGAGCTTCTCTTCAGTCCAATACACTGTACTTGCTGGGAACAGACGAAGTGCTATTTGCACTGTGTATGGCCAGAAGAGCACAAGAGTGGCTGTTCTTACCCTGAATTAACACTTGCTGCTAGAACGTGAAACTGAATGTGATTCAACTCCGTTTAGGAATGGCAATTGAACCCTAGCTTGCCTTACAAGAAAAACACTCTGCTTTTGAGAAACGGGCACTCTTGTACTCTACTGTGTTTCCTATAGGGCCAGAACAGTGAACTGGCTCAGAACAAAAGAACTGTGCTTCCTACACAAACGGGGCATATCTAGTTCAACTCAGCATTGGAAACTGACTAGAATAGGAGCTTCTCTTCAGTCCAATACACTGTACTTGCTGGGAACAGACGAGAGTGCTATTTGCACTGTGTATGGCCAGAAGAGCACAAGAGTGGCTGTTCTTACCCTGAATTAACACTTGCTGCTAGAACGTGAAACTGAACGTGATTCAACTCCGTTTAAGAATGGCAATTGAACCCTAGCTTGCCTTACAAGAAAAACACTCTGCTTTTGAGAAACGGGCATTCTTGTACTCTACTGTGTTTCCTATAGGGCCAGAACAGTGAGCTGCTCAGAACAAAAGAACTGTGCTTCCTACACAAACGGGCATATCTAGTTCAACTCAGCATTGGAAACTGATAGAATAGGAGCTTCTCTTCAGTCCAATACACTGTACTTGCTGGGAACAGACACGAGTGCTATTTGCACTGTGTATGGCCAGAAGAGCACAAGAGTGGCTGTTCTTACCCTGAATTAACACTTGCTGCTAGAACGTGAAACTGAAAGTGATTCAACTCCGTTTAAGAATGGCAATTGAACCCTAGCTTGCCTTACAAGAAAAACACTCTGCTTTTGAGAAACGGGCACTCTTGTACTCTACTGTGTTTCCTATAGGGCCAGAACAGTGAGCTGGCTCAGAACAAAAGAACTGTGCTTCCTACACAAACGGGCATATCTAGTTCAACTCATCATTGGAAACTGACTAGAATAGGAGCTTCTCTTCAGTCCAATACACTGTACTTGCTGGGAACAGACGCGAGTGCTATTTGCACTGTGTATGGCCAGAAGAGCACAAGAGTGGCTGTTCTTACCTGAATTAACACTTGCTGCTAGAACGTGAAACTGAATGTGATTCAACTCCATTTAGGAATGGTAATTGAACCCTAGCTTGCCTTACAAGAAAAACACACTGCTTTTGAGAAACGTGCCCTCTTGTGCTCTTGTTTTTCCTAAAGGGCCAGTATAGTGAGCTAGCTCAGAACAAAAGAACTGTGCTTCCTACACAAACGGGCATATCTAGTTCAACTCAGCATTGGAAACTGAATAAAACAGGAGCTTCTCTTCAGTCCAATACACTGTACTTGCTGGGAACAGACGCGAGTGCTATTTGCACTGTGTATGGACAGAATAGCACAAGAGTGGCTGATCTTACCCTGAACTAACACTTGCTGCTAGAACTTGAAACTGAATGTGATTCAACTCCGTTTAGGAATGTCAATTGAACCCTAGCTTGCCTTACAAGAAAAACACTCTGCTTTTGAGAAACGGGCACTCTTGTACTCTACTGTGTTTCCTATAGGGCCAGAACAGTGAGCTGGCTCAGAACAAAAGAACTGTGCTTCCTACACAAACGAGGCATATCTATTTCAACTCAGTATTGGAAACTAAGTTAAACAAATGCTTCTGTTCACTCCAATACACTGTACTTGCTGGGAACAGACGCGAGTGCTATTTGCACTGTGTATGGCCAGAAGAGCACAAGAGTGGCTGTTCTTACCCTGAATTAACACTTGCTGCTAGAACTTGAAACTGAATGTGATTCAACTCCGTTTAGAATGGCAATTGAACCCTAGCTTGCCTTACAAGAAAAACACTCTGCTTTTGAGAAACGGGCACTCTTGTACTCTACTGTGTTTCCTATAGGGCCAGAACAGTGAGCTGGCTCAGAACAAAAGAACTGTGCTTCCTACACAAACGGGCATATCTAGTTCAACTCAGTATTGGAAACTAAGTAAATAGGAGCTTCTCTTCAGTCCAATACACTGTACTTGCTGGGAACAGACGTGAGTGCTATTTGCACTGTGTATGGCCAGAAGAGCACAAGAGTGGCTGTTCTTACCCTGAATTAACACTTGCTGCTAGAACTTGAAACTGAACGTGATTCAACTCCGTTTAGGAATGCAATTGAACCCTAGCTTGCCTTACAAGAAAAACACTCTGCTTTTGAGAAACGGGCACTCTTGTACTCTACTGTGTTTCCTATAGGGCCAGAACAGTGAGCTGGCTCAGAACAAAAGAACTGTGCTTCTACACAAACGGGCATATCTAGTTCAACTCAGCATTGGAAACTGACTAGAAAGGAGCTTCTCTTCAGTCCAATACACTGTACTTGCTGGAACAGACGCGAGTGCTATTTGCACTGTGTATGGCCAGAAGAGCACAAGAGTGGCTGTTCTTACCCTGAATTAACACTTGCTGCTAGAACTTGAAACTGAACGTGATTCAACTCTGTTTAAGAATGGCAATTGAACCCTAGCTTGCCTTACAAGAAAAACACTCTGCTTTTGAGAAACGGGCACTCTTGTACTCTACTGTGTTTCCTATAGGGCCAGAACAGTGAGCTGGCTCAGAACAAAAGAACTGTGCTTCCTACACAAACGGGCATATCTAGTTCAACTCAGCATTGGAAACTGACTAGAATAGGAGCTTCTCTTCAGTCCAATACACTGTACTTGCTGGGAACAGACGCGAGTGCTATTTGCACTGTGTATGGCCAGAAGAGCACAAGAGTGGCTGTTCTTACCCTGAATTAACACTTGCTGCTAGAACATGAAACTGAACGTAATTCAACTCGATTTAAGAATGGCAATTGAACCCTAGCTTGCCTTACAAGAAAAACACTCTGCTTTTGAGAAAGGGCACTCTTGTACTCTACTGTGTTTCCTATAGGGCCAGAACAGTGAGCTGCTCAGAACAAAAGAACTGTGCTTCCTACACAAACGAGGCATATCTAGTTCAACTCAGCATTGGAAACTGACTAGAATAGGAGCTGCCCTTCAGTCCAATACACTGTACTTCCTAGGAACAGACACGAGTGCTATTTGCACTGTGTATGGCCAGAAGTGCACAAGAGTGGCTGTTCTTACCCTGAATTAACACTTGCTGCTAGAACTTGAAACTGAATGTGATTCAACTCCGTTTAAGAATGGCAATTGAACCCTAGCTTGCCTTACAAGAAAAACACTCTGCTTTTGAGAAACGGGCACTCTTGTACTCTACTGTGTTTCCTATAGGGCCAGAACAGTGAGCTGGCTCAGAACAAAAGAACTGTGCTTCCTACACAAACGGGCATATCTAGTTCAACTCAGCATTGGAAACTGACTAGAACAGGAGCTTCTCTTCAGTCCAATACACTGTACTTGCTGGGAACAGACGCGAGTGCTATTTGCACTGTGTATGGCCAGAAGAGCACAAGAGTGGCTGTTCTTACCCTGAATTAACACTTGCTGCTAGAACGTGAAACTGAATGTGATTCAACTCCGTTTAAGAATGGCAATTGAACCCTAGCTTGCCTTACAAGAAAAACACTCTGCTTTTGAGAAACGGGCACTCTTGTACTCTACTGTGTTTCCT